>NW_013952491.1:1601243-1603554 GCF_001266775.1 Austrofundulus limnaeus
AGGAGACAAACTGTTTCCTTGTGATGTTTGTGGACAAACATTTAGACTGAAGTCACATTTAAACTCCCACATGAGAGTCCACACAGGAGACAAACTGTTTCCTTGTGATGTTTGTGGACAAACATTTAGACTGAAGTCACATTTAAACTCCCACATGAGAGTCCACACAGGAGACAAACTGTTTCCTTGTGAAGTTTGTGGACAGACATTTAATGCGAAGTTCAATCTGAAAAGACACATGATAATCCACACAGGAGAGAAACCGTACCAATGCGATGTTTGTCAACAAAGATTTAGACGCAGCAACATTTTAAACACCCACATGAGAGTCCATGTAGGAGATGAACAGTTTCCTTGTGAAGTTTGTGACCAGAAATTTAAGCTGAAGTCACATTTAAACTCCCACATGAGTGTCCACGCAGGAGGAAGACCGTTTCCTTGTGGTGTTTGTGAACAAACATTTAGGCTAAAGTCACATTTATACTCTCACATGAGAGTCCACACAGGAGGCAAACAGTTTTCTTGTGACGTTTGTGAACAAAGATTTAGGCTAAAGTCACATTTAAACTACCACATGAGAGTCCACAAACCGTTTCCTTGTGAAGTTTGTGGACAAACATTTAGTATGAAGTTCAATCTGAACAGACACATGATAATCCACACAGGAGAGAAAACAGTTTCTCTGTAAACACAGAGTTTCGGTGAGGAATTACAAACAAGTAAACAATGTTAATTAATGCCTTTTAATGGCATTAAAAAAGCATTGAATTTAGTTTAATTAGCATTAAATATTCTAGATGAACATGAACAGACAGGATTAGGTTATATGGATGGACAGACAGTAAAGCAAATTAAATATTCTACTTTTGTACCAGTTTGTTAAAATTGTAAAGTTTAATAGTTTATCCTGATGCATCTCAGTAATCCAGGTAGATAAATAAATAAGTAGGTCCTCTGGATGGGTTCTTCTTTAATGAAATGTTTCAGATGAAACAACCCACAGTCAGGGTGTTTGAGGACGAGCAGGAGGAACCATTCTGCACCCCGAACACGGGATCATCAGTTCAGTCTCTGTGCACTTTCATGTGCCGATTAAGATTTGAATTAATGTAAAAACGTTTTCCACAGACTGTACAAGAGAACGGTTTCTCTCCTGTGTGGGTCAGCAGATGTTTGGTACGGTTCGTACTTAAAGTAAATTGTTTTTTACATAAATTGCAAGGAAATGGTTTTTCACCAGTGTGGCTTCTTATGTGACTTTTAAGATGTGTATTTTGTTTAAACCTTTTCCCACAGATTTCACAGGAAAATGGCTTCTCTCCTGTGTGGGTCCTCATATGGACGACTAAGTTACTATAAGAAGGACATATTTTACCACAGGTGGTACAACAATACATCAGTTTACCAGAGTTCTGGGTGCAGACTTTATGGAGCATGACGTGACGGGAAAGTAGTAACTTCTCTGAAAAAGTTTTTCCACAGATGAGACAAGGAAACCTCTCAGATGTTGCTGATTGGTCTGCTTGGTTGCCATGATGACCCTCTGTGTGATCCATCTCATCTGACCCTGAACCCTGATTCAGGTCCTCAGGTCCAGCAGAACTCTGAGAGATGAGCTGCTCCTCATCTGGTTCATTTTCTTCACATAAAACAGTCACCAGAACCGGATCAGTCTCCTGCTTCAGGTGGAGCTGATCTTCCTCCTGATTGGTGCAGAGCTCCTCATCCTCTACTTTGATCTGTGGAGGTTCTGGTCCCTCCTGGTCCTCAAACAGTTGAGGTTCTGGTCCCTCTTGGTCCAGGCTGGAGTTCCTCTCCTGCTTGAAGAGCTGCTGGTCCTTCATAATCTGTGTCTTGTGGACCGGTTCCTGTTGGAGGTCTGAAAGAATAAAAAGACAAAACAAAGAGATTAATATGAAACAGAAATGTTCAGACAGGATCTTGTTTGTTTTTAACTTCAGAAACACAGAGATGGGACGAACAGTGATGGGACGAACAACACTGGTGCGTCAGCACTGTGCCGAGCACACGAGTGAAACCCTGTATTGGTGCGTGTATCAGTTTTAAGAGAAAAGTCATGTGACCGATACAGAAAGTGTGTCTTTTGGATGTGCCGCACCGAAGTGTGTTTATACGAAAACAAACTTGTATCAACATGTTGTGGATTTGTTGGAGTTTTGCTGTTGGATTTTTCCTCTCATCTTGTTCCACTGACTTCATGGATCGTTCCAAGAAGTTTTCCCCAGTCTGGAATAATTTTGTTCTTGTGACACTAAATAATAATAAAAATAATAATAATAATAATAATAAT
>NW_013952491.1:1609116-1610626 GCF_001266775.1 Austrofundulus limnaeus
GTGTGTGTGTGTGTGTGTGTGTGTGTGTGTGTGTGTGTGTTTAATCAGCAGATAGATGGGTGGATGATCAGGTAAATAAATTGTAAGGTAAATTAATTAGCGGAATAAAATACTTTTGTACTATTTTGGCAACATTATAATGTTTATAATCTAGATTTTTATTATAGATTGCATTAGTGAAAACAATTTGCCTTGATAATGTTCAATTACTTGTTTAATAAACAACTTGAAATTAACACTGATGACTTCTATTATTATTATTTTTTACATTTCCCTGATTTATTTCTTTAAGTACTTTTAAATAATCCACTATTTGAAATTACAAATATTATTGTAAAATGCGAAACGCTTCAATGAAATGTTTATGTGAAAAATAAAAATATGTACGCCGTGATTTCGTCCAGATTATTTTTTAAATTAAAATGTTTTGTGCTTTTATTTTTGTACTTCCGGTGTGTGACCCGGAAACGAAACGATTTGAGACAGACAAGATTTCTCGAAGAGTAGCAGGTCTTCAGCCGAACAGCGGCTGATTTCACGGTTATCTACCACAACAACCAGCTGTAAATTCTAGGTTTGTACCTTTTTATATTGTTATAACGTGTGGAGGTGTTAAATACCACCTAGTTACGGTTTTCAGGCAGCTAGCTTCCTAACCAGAGCTCGTCTGTTTGTAGCTTAGCATGCTAACAAACCGATGATGAAAGCCTGTCGCTTTTTGACGGTCTAGTATTTCTCCGTTACTATTTAAAGCAACCGAAATCCTAAATTTCATTCACATTAATTTAAACTGTGTTAACATCTGGACTGTAGACTTAAACTTTCACCATAATAAGTTATTTTTAACACGTCTAGTTTGTTTCTTGATATTTAGCAATTAGCTATTGTCACTAAGAGCTAGAAGTCCAAATATAATAAGGGGTTAGACAAACAGTTAAAAGATTGATTCCATAGTTACTTAACTTAAAAAAAGTTTTAGTAATGATAGCAGTAAATAAATATTATTGATCTGATACTTTAGATGTAAACGAAGAGTACTGGTAGTTGTAATAATAATAATAATAATAACTAGACATGGGTTTTTACYATGTAAAAACAAGTGTGCATAGCCATGTAGCATGTCATTGCAGCATGGCTTTGCCTGCAGCAGTGGACTTGCAGAATGAACTTTGACCAAGTTCAAATGTGTTTGCTATACCAGCTTGTGCCTGTCACGTCAGCAGGCGATTTTAATTAAGGTAATTGTGTGACAATATGAAGTTGGAGATTTTTTGTTAAAGTTGCATTAGGTGGATTTTGAACCCTGATCTCCCACATGAAAGTCCATGACATAGACCATTAGACCAATGGAGCTGTGGCAGAAGGTGGTGGCAGGGGTTGGTTTGTATGTGTGCAGAAAGAGGCCACATTGCCAATACAATTATTGACACAAAAATGCATAACATTACAACAATGGAGCAGTATTAAGACAATTTTGTAGTAAAATATCAAAATACAATCATATTAGTAT
>NW_013952491.1:1611814-1622033 GCF_001266775.1 Austrofundulus limnaeus
AGGAGGAACTGTGGAGCAGTCTGGGAGCAGAGCAGCTGAATGTGAAGGAGGAGACTGATGTCAGCAGGTTTTCAGTCACTGCAGTTACCTTGAAGAGTGAAGATGATGAAGAGAAGCCTCTGTTGTCACAGCTTCATCAGCACCAAGTGGAGGACAGAGATCTTCCAAGCAGCAGCTCAGCTGATGGAGAGGACTGTGGAGGAGCAGAAACTAGCAGGAACCCAGATCTACAGACTCACAAAGACCATTCCAGCTCTTCAGAGACTGAACTCAGTGAGGATTATGAAGAGGACCAGGATGTGGACGATCCTGACTCTCAGCTGAAGAACCTGTCAGACTCTGGGTCAAAAACTAAAGACAGTAACAAAGAGTGGAAGGAGAGCAGGACTCCTGAGTCAGCTGTAAACACTGTCAACAAACCTTTGAGCTGCTCTGAGTGTGGTAAACAGTATGTCAACAACAGGTCTCTGCAGAGACACAGGACATGTCCACCAGGAGTAAAGTCTTCAAGCTGTTTGGTTCATGAGAAAAGTGATGGAGTGAAGAGAAATGTGGAACCACGCAGGAAAGTTCAGAAAAAACTAAAATCATTTAAATGCAGTGACTGCGGTAAAATATTTAACAGCAAAAAAGATCTAAAGATTCATATGAGAGTCCACACAGGAGAAAAACCTTTTCCTTGTGATGTCTGTGGACAAAGATTTAGACAAAAATGTAGCTTAAGCTCTCACATGAGAATCCACACTGGAGACAAACCATTTTCTTGCGATGTTTGTGGACAAAAGTTTAACCAAAAGTCAAGTTTAAACTCCCACATGAGAGTCCACACAGGAGAAAAACCGTTTCCTTGTGATGTTTGTGGACAAAGATTTAGGCACAAGTCAACTTTTAATTTACACATGAGAGTCCACACAGGAGACAAACCCTTTCCTTGTGATTTTTGTGGACAAAGATTTAGCCAAAAAGGTAGTTTAAGCAGACACATTAGAGTCCACACAGGGGACAAACCGTTTCCTTGTAATGTTTGTGGACAAAACTTTAACCATAAGTCAAGTTTAAACTCACACATGAGAATTCACACAGGCGACAAACCATTTCTTTGTGATGTTTGTGGACAAAGGTTCATCCATAAGTCAAGTCTTAACCTTCACATGACCGTCCACACAGCAGAGAAAATAGACTCTCCATGAAGTTTAAAAAAGGTTCAAAAGACCCAGATGAAATCAAACCAAACTGGTTGCTGTTTGTATGTTTGTTTTCTATTACCACAGTTACTCTCCACGTCTGTTCTTATGTGCTTTTATTCAGGGTTAGGGTTTATTACCTCTGATCTGCACTCATCTTTCCAGCAACTGTTCTAATAACATGTCATTCTGTTAAGACCAAATTGTTTACCTTTAATTAACCATCAAATCCCATTGAGATCACAGAACTCTTCAACAGAGTTTTGGGCCTGAAGGCAAGCTAATGTGCATGTTTTTGGTGTTCGGTTATTTTTACGAGGCATACAAAACTTTGAAAATTTGACTGTTTTTACACTCTTATAGAGAAACAAAAGGGTGAATCATGCAGTGATGAAATCTGTTCTTTGTATAAAATCTTTTTTAATGTGTTGAAAAAAGAATGTTAATGGTTTATGTTCATTTTTCAAATAAAAAGAGTCGAATGGTTCGAGAGTTCATTATTTTATTTATTAATTTTCGTTACAGGGGACAGTCGTGTGGTTCTGTGAACAAGATTTATCTAAAGATGTTTATAGATGACATTTTTCTAATAAAAGCGAGCATTTCATATCAAAATTACGGCAACAAAGTATAACAAACTCAGATTAGTAATGTAAACACAAAGCTAGCTAGCTTTTCAACAGTTTAATTGACGCCACGTTAGACTAACTTCAACATAAAAATCTTCTGAAACTAATAAAATGTCCTTACAAACTATCCGAACAATTCCGCTGGGTTTGTTAACTTAACAAAATTGTATTAGAGGTTTATGTAGTTCCGACAGACGTTCAGTAGCTAGCTTAGCCACTTAGCTACAGCAGCCATGAGGGGTCCTGACAGCGGTTAGCTGCCCTCGTCACTGCCGTATTGTTTATGTGACTTAAATGTCAAGACATACTTTAAATTGTCACGTAAAATATAGTTCGGTGGCATTTTTTTCAGGTCATCTGGAGTTGATAAACCTCTTAAGTAATAATGAAAGAAAAACATCAAGAGAAGCAAATACTTAAGACCAAAGCCAATGGCGATCATAACAATTATACACCATCTGATGCAACTTAACAATCCAGGGAGAAAATTCAGGATTCAAAAAGAAACGAGAGAAATTGCATTTCCTAAGAAAATGCAAGTGTGAATGCTAATTGCTGAAAAGCTTAAAGTGTATTTTAAGTATGAAAGAAGCATACAAAGCTAAATTTAGCAGAAAGAAGAACAAAATAATAACAAAAATTCTAAGAATAGTAGAAAGGAGCAGATTAATAACTGAAATACCAGAAGAAATAATAAAAAAAATGCTTCATTAAAGAAGAACCCATCCTGAGGACTTAATTCTTTCCCTTTTTGAGTAACACACCATTACCGTTTTTTCCCTTTTCATGGTTTTGTAGTGAATATTTGTCCATGCAAAAAAAAAACTTATGATCAAAAACCAAAGTATGTAACTCAAATAATCACTTTATGGATTTTAGGTTTGTGGTTTACTCAGTGCAAAATAAAGTCCAAAAACTGCATGTCCATAATAAATTTATTTCAAATCTGCAGACAAAAGATGCGGTACATGTTCACAGCCTCCCTCCTTGCCTCTCCTGTTCTCACCCTCCAAAAGTGCTTAGAGCTCCTTAACTTCCTGTCTCACCTGCCCATTTCTTCCTTTCACTGACCGACTGACAGGCTGTCAGTCATTCAACCTAAACAAATGCATAATCTACGTAAAGGATATGTAATTATACAAAACAAATATATAAATAATCAAACAGCAAATAAACAAATTACTAAAGGTAATAAACTAAATTCAAAGACTTTACAAAAATAAATAAATACAGTAGCTCCTACAGTATTTATTATGATTATTTTAAGTTGGCCACATTTTTGTTACATTTACAGGTAAATCATTCTTACAGCAGTTAGGAAGTTTATGAACATGATTTCATATCAAGGTCTCCAAAACCAAAACAAGATGATCTGTAAAGTTTAGCATTCAGTTCACTAATTAATTGATAATACATTTTTTAGACACACTGGCTGACACTATATCCCAGGTACTATTAAAACTGAACAAAAAACAAACATTTTCATGGCAAATACCTTTGATTCCATCTGCTATTTATCCCCCTTTTGAACAAACTCTTCCCCGACAGCTGCCGCAATCTTTGCTTTGAACTCAGTTTGGTAGATGAGCAGTGAATGGGGCGGGTCTTCAAGCTGGGAGTGGGAGGGACTACAAAGCAATTAAAGAAGATGGAAGAAGCTGAATTCCTTCTGAAGTAGTTACAGTCTGTTATGAAATAGGAGGTAAAATTTATAATGAATAATTGAAAATTTTGACATTGCATTATGTAAAACTTTCTCACATACATGTGACAAATTACCCAGCCATAATTAAAAATTTACAAAATACATAGAAAAACAGTAACTGTGACAACTGAGACAACATTTTCTCCCTACATAAACTATTAAATAAACTTTAGAACTGTGTGTACTCAGTTCTGTGTGACCTCATGTGGATCTTTAGGAGCTGTTGTGTTTTTTACAGCTAAACACTTTTCTCAAGTGGGAGTTTAAACTTGACTTTCGGCTAAATCTTCGTCCACAAACAGCACAAGGAAACGGTTTTTCTCCTGTGTGGATTCTTACGTGGCTGATAAAACGTGACTTATAACTAAACTTTTGTCCACAAACATCACAAGAAAATGGATTGTCTTCTGTGTGGATTCTCATGTGGGAGTTTAAAAGAGACTTTTGTCTAAATCTTTGTCCACAAACATCACAAGGAAATGGTTTTTCTCCTGTGTGAACTCTTAAGTGGGTGATTAAATGTGACTTATAACTAAACTTTCGTCCACAAACATAACAACTAAAGTGTTTGTCTCCAGTGTGGATTCTCATGTGCGAGTTTAAATTGGACTTTCGGCTAAATCTTTGTACGCAAACATCACAAGGAAATGGTTTTTCTCCCGTGTGGATTCTTACGTGGGTGACTAAATGTGACTTACAAGTAAATGTTCGTTCACAAACATAACAACAAAACTGTTTGTCTCCAGTGTGGATTCTCATGTGAGAGTTTAAATTGGACTTTCGACTAAATCTTTGTCCACAAACATCACAAGAAAACGGTTTGTCTCCTGTGTGCATTCTTACATGGGCGATTAAATATGACTTATAACTAAACTTTTGTCCACAAACATCACAAGTTAATGGGTTGTCTCCTGTGTGGCTTTTTATGTGCGTGTTCAAATTTGACTTATCCCCAAACCGTCGTCCACAAACATCACAAGAAAAAGATTTGTCTCCTGTCTGAACATTACTGTAAGAAGCTCTCTTGTTGTGTTGATCGTCCACATCCTGGTCCTCTTCATAATCCTCACTGAGTTCAGTCTCTGAAGAGCTGGAATGGTCTTTGTGAGTCTGTAGATCTGGGTTCCTGCTAGTTTCTGCTCCTCCACAGTCCTCTCCATCAGCTGAGCTGCTGCTTGGAAGATCTCTGTCCTCCACTTGGTGCTGATGAAGCTGWGACAACAGAGGCTTCTCTTCATCATCTTCATCATCTTCACTCTTTAAAGTAACTGTAATAATTGAAAACCCGCTGWCATCAGTCTCCTCCTTCACATTCAGCTGCTCTCCCTCCAGTCTGCTCCAAGGTTCCTCRTCTTCTTCTTCTTTTATGTTGAGGGCTTCTGGGTCCAGCTGGTCCACACCAGGCCTCCATTCTTCAGGAGCTTCTTCTTTAATCAGCACCATCTGTTCAACATGAGCAGGAACCACTGAAACACATCAACATTAAGGAATTTAACTTAACATTCACAAAAACATCACTTGTGTGAAACAGCTTCACTGTTCCATGTAGATTATATGAAGTTTCAGTTTATTTATATGTTGCACTGTGAATAAAATAGTTTATTATATTACTGATTCCAGAGATCATGAGGTCATTTCATCAAATCATATTATGTTATTGAAAGAATGTATCTAATGATGCTTAATGTTTCACTTATATTACATTTTTATTCAACAGTGACATATTTTATATAAGTAACGTGCATCAGAATTGCAGAGCCATATACTGTTTGTTTACAATCAAATTAAAATAAATAAAATTATTTTACCTGCTTTGAGACCTGACTGGTGCTGCTGACAGGTGTTTGTTAAGATTGTCCTTTCTGTGAGACAGCAGGGAGACTCTATAAACAGCCAGGTATGGTTTCCTCTCACACATGCCTTTAATGCTGTCTACATATTCAACAGAACATTATTTAAACAAGAGACAAACWGSAACAATCCCTACGATTCATCATGAGCTGTTTTTCTATCTATAGATAAGGTTATAAGTAACCTCAATGTTCGAACACCCACTCCCATTTTAAACAAAATTACTGCAACAAAGTAATCCTATTACAAACAGATTAGTAATGGAAACTCAAAGCCAGCTAGCTTATCAACAGTTTGTGTCGTCTAGTTAGACTAACTTTAACATAAAAACTATTAAAACCATTAAAATGAACTTACAAGTTATCAAAAGAATTCCGCTGCCTTTGTTAACTGGATAAAATTATTAGAGTTTTATTTTTTTCCGACAAACGTTCGGTAGCTAACTCTAGTTAGCTTAGCAACTAAGCTACATCAGCGGTGAGGGGTCCTGACATCGATTAGCTGCCCTCGTTAATGCCGTATTGTTTATGTGAATTCAAAATAACACATTCTTCATTCTCGTAATATTATGACTTTAATCTCATAATATGACTTTAATCTCACAATATGACGACTTTATTCTCCTATTATGACTTTAATCTCGTAAGGTTATGGCTTTGTACTCATGTGACTTTGATCTCATATTATAACGTTATCTCGTAATATTGCGACTTTATTATCATATTTAAGATTTTAATCTCATAATATTACTTTAATCTCGTAATATTATGACTAATCTCATAACATTATGACTTTAATCTCATAAATTATGATTTTATTCACATAATGTTATGACTTTAATCTCGTTACGTCTATATTCTGTTACTTTAATCTCTTAACTTTAATCTCGTAATATTACGACTTTATTCTGATATTTGTACTTTATTCTCATATTACGATCGATCTCGTAATGTTGTCTTTCTCATATGAATTTAATCTCGTGTTATAACTTTAATCTTACAACATTGCAACTTTATTCTCATAACAGTACTTTAATCTGATATTACGACTTTATTCTCATATTATGACTTTAATCTTTTAATGTTGTCTTTATTCTCATAATGACTTTATTCTAATATTGACTTTAATCTCAATGTTTTCTTTATTCTCAAAATATGACTAATCTCATATCATGACTTTAATCTCGTAATATGATTTTATTCTCATATTGACTTAAAATTGTAATGTTACGACTTTATTCTCATTATGACTAATCTTGTATTATGACTTTAATCTCATTTGTATTATGACTATTCTCATATGATGACTTTAATCTCGTAATGTTACATCTTTATTCTAATGACTTTAATCTCATATCATAACTTTAAGCTCATAATATTACAACTTTATTCTCATATTATGACCTTAATCTTGCAATGGTACAACTTTATTCTCATAATTTTGACTTTAATCTCATAATGTTAAGTTTATTCTAATGACTTTAATCTCATAATATTACTTTGATCTCATGACTAATCTCGTAATATTGACTTATTCTGATATTGACTGTAATCTCACATAACTTTAATCTCGTAATATTGCGACTTTCATATTTTCACTTTAACCTCATGTGGTAGCAAAGCAGAAACACGTTGGAATAATGCGAGAAAAGTCTGCGTATGTGATAATCAGATAAGATTTAATTGTCAGCAACAATCGACACAGAACTGAATCAGGAAGGTTCTGCCCGCTTGCTACCACAATTTTGGCGTTGTCGGCAGGATGGATGAACAGTGTCAAGGGGAAAACAGATAATTAGTCCATGACACCTCATATTTCTTTAATCTCAAATGACTTTAATCTCGTAATGTTGACTTTACTCTCATAGTATGACTTTAATCTCATGTTACAACTTTATCCTCATATTGATTTTAATCTCGTAATGTTATGACTTTATTCTCATAATATTGACTTTATTTTCATATGACTTTAATGTTGTAATATTATGACTTTATTCTTGTAATTTAAAAAAAAAATTCTTGTGTTGCCCTAATACTCCGTTGTACAATTTATATGGATAGTATTTATTTTTTTACAATATCAAGCTGGAATGAAAACAAGCAAAAATAAAATAAAAGTAACGACTTTGTACGTCTTGCCTTTTTTAAAAATGTGAGAAGTAAAAAGTAGGCTGAAAAATGGATGAAGATGAAATCTTTTAGAGATGGTCTTGTAGCTTTGCCCAGACTGATGGGCTGCCACCGTCTTCCTGACGTCCTCAGACGTCTCCTTTCCTCTCAGCATTGTTTTTCTGTTCTTTAGGCCTTGACACAACAGTGGTTTTCGTTGGCTTCCTCTCCCTTTTAAGCAGTGCGCCTCGAAACTTTTCCCAAGGATGTCTCATTTGATTAGTCAGCTTAATTGATTACTTAAACACTCACATGTGAGTCTTTTACCTAAGTGACTTTACAGCAGCTGTGGTTCATTTACTTTTGCAGATGCTCTGATTACATGTTTAAAGTTGTCCACTTGCAACTCGCATTTTCCTCAAAACAAGTAAATGGAATCGATGAACATAAACCTGACATTTCATATTCAATAACTGGTGATAACGAAATAAGAGAGTCATGGTAAAACAAAAGAAAAATCTGAAACACTTCACAAACTTTCAAGCAGCACAGTGGAACAGTAACTGTTACATTTGAGATCACATTTTCTCACTACATAAACTCTTTAATTAACTCTGGAACTGTGTGTGTTCAGTTCTGTGTGACCTCATGTGGATCTTTAGGAGCTGTTGTGTTTTTCACAGCTGAACACTTTTCTCCTGTGTGAATTCTCATGTGAGACTTTAAATGTGACCTTTGTCTAAACCTTTGTCCACAAACATCACAGGGAAATGGTTTTTCTCCTGTGTGGCTTTTTATGTGCGTGTTTAAATTCGCCTTTTGCCTAAATCTTTGTCCACAAACATCACAGGGAAAAGGTTTGTCTCCTGTGTGGCTTTTTATGTGCGTGTTTAAATTCGCCTTTTGCCTAAATCTTAGTGCGCAAACATCACAAGAAAACGGTTTGTGTCCTGTGTGGATTCTTACGTGGTTGATTAAATGTGACTTAAAACTAAACCTTCGTCCACAAACATCACAAGGAAATGGTTTGTCTCCAGTGTGGACTCTTATGTGCGATTTTAAATGTGACCTTTGTCTAAATGTTTGTCCACAAACGTCACAGGGAAACGGTTTGTCTCCAGTGTGCATTCTCATGTGAGATTTTAAATGTGACCCTTGTCTAAACGTTTGTCCACAAACATCACAGGGAAACGGTTTGTCTCCTGCGTGGATTCTCATGTGGTAGTTTAAATATGACCTTTGTCTGAATCTTTCTCCACAAACATCACAGGGAAATGGGTTGTGTCCTGTGTGAATTCTCATGTGTGAGTTTAAATTGGACTTTCGACTAAATCTTTGATCACAAACATCACAAGAAAACGGTTTGTCCCCTGTGTGCATTCTTACATGGGCGATTAATAATGACTTATAACTAAACTTTTGTCCGCAGACATCACAAGGAAATGGTTTGTCTCCTGTGTGACTTTTTATGTGCGTGTTTAAATTTGCCTTTTGCCTAAATCTGAGTCCACAAACATCACAAGAAAACGGTTTGTCTCCTGTGTGCATTCTCATATGGGATTTTAAATTTGACTTTTGTCTAAACTTTTGTCCACAAACATCACAAAGAAAGAGTTTGTCGCCTGTCTGAACATTACTGCAAGACACTGTGTTGTTGTGTTGATCGTCCACATCCTGGTCCTCTTCATAATCCTCACTGAGTTCAGTCTCTGAAGAGCTGGAATGGTCTTTGTGAGTCTGTAGATCTGGGTTCCTGCTAGTTTCTGCTCCTCCACAGTCCTCTCCATCAGCTGAGCTGCTGCTTGGAAGATCTCTGTCCTCCACTTGGTGCTGATGAAGCTGTGACAACAGAGGCTTCTCTTCATCATCTTCATCATCTTCACTCTTCAAGGTAACTGCAGTGACTGAAAACATGCTGTCATCAGTCTCCTCCTTCACATTCACCTGCTCTCCCTCCAGTCTGCTCCAAGGTTCCTCCTCTTCTTCTTCTTTTATGTTGAGGGCTTCTGGGTCCAGCTGGTCCACACCAGGCCTCCATTCTTCAGGAGCTTCTTCTTTAATCAGCACCATCTGTTCAACATGAGCAGGAACCACTGAAACACATCAACATTAAGAAAAATCAAACATCACTTGTGTGAAACAGCTTCACTGTTCCATGGAGATTATATGAAGTTACAGTTTATTTATATGTTGCAGTGTGAATGAAATATTTTATTATATTACTGTTTCCAGAGATCATGAGATCATTTTATCAAATCATATTATGTTATTGAAAGAATGTGTCTACTGACGCTTAATGTTACACTTATATTACATTTTTATTCAACAGTGACATATTTTATATAAGTAACGTTCATCAGAATTGCAGAGCCATATATGTTTACAATCAAATTAAAACAAATTGAATTATTTTACCTGCTGTCAGACCTGACTGGTGCTGCTGACAGGTGTTTGTTAAGATTGTCCTTTCTGTGAGACAGCAGGGAGACTCTATAAACAGCCAGGTATGGTTTCCTCTCACATATGCCTTTAATGCTGTCTACATATTCAACAGAACATTATTTAAAAACTGGAATAATCCCTACGATTCTTCATGTGCTGTTTCTGAAATCTACAGATAAGGTTATAAATAACCCCAGTGTTCGAACTCCCATCCCCATTTTAACAAAATTACAGCAACAAAGTAAGTAATCCTATTCAAACTCAAATCATTAGTCATGTAAACACAAAGCTAGCTAGCTT
>NW_013952491.1:1625169-1626782 GCF_001266775.1 Austrofundulus limnaeus
GTGTATAATTAAGTCCTGCATGTCCAAATCTCAACTTTGTTATCACTCTTTCTTCTTTTCAGCTCTCGTTTCTCCTACCACCCTTTGGATCTTATAAAACCACCTCCTTTTGTTATCTCTCTCCATCTCTTCTGCCACTCTTTCTTTAATTATGCTTCTTGCTTCAGTTTTACTTGTCTTAATTATAATGTTAATGTTACTTTGAACTGCTTTCTTTGCCGTTTTATCTGCTTTTTCATTTCCTCTTACCCCTATATGTGCTGGAGTATCGTCTCACAAGCTCATCGTTTATGTGACTTCAAAATATCAACACATTTTTAACTTTAAATCTAGTTTGGCGGTAACTGTTTCAAGTCAGGTGGCGTAGATAAACCCCATTTAAAGAATACTCAGAATAAAAATGTAAGAGCAGCAAACACTTAAAAAGCTTGTAATAAAAGAGATGATAAAAATAACACTATCTTCACAATATTATTTTATTTTTTATAGTATTTATTATTATGATTATATTGCTAACTACAACTTGGTTACAAAAATAAGTAAATTATTCTATCAGCAGTTAGAAAGTTAGGGATATGAGTTCATATTAAGATCTGCAAAATCAAACAAAAATTTTCTGTAGAATTCAGCATTCAGTTTACTAATTAAATGATAATGTTTTAGACACACTGGCTGATACTGATCTCAGGTGCTATTAAAACAGAACAATGTAAAATAAAAGAACAAATGTTTTTATGGCAAATAAACTTTATTCCATCTGCATTTTATCCCTCTTTTGAACCAATCCTTCTCTGTCAGCTGCCGTTGTCCTTTCTCTGAAACACAAATTCAGACAGTTTGGTGGACGAGCAGTGAAGGGGGCGGGTCTTCAAGCTGGGAGTGGGAGGGACTACGATGCATTTAAAAAAGCTGAAAAAAGCTGAATTCCTACTGAATTATTTACAGTCAGTTATAAAATAGGACTAAAAACTATACTTCATACTTTTTGACATTACATAATGTAAAACAGTCTGATCTATATGTGACATATCAGGAATGTTTAAAAATTTACAAAATACACAGAACAGTAACTGACATCTGAGATTGTATTTTCTCACTACATAAACTATTAAATAAACATTGGAACTGTTTGTGTTCAGTTCTGTGTGACCTCATGTGGATCTTTAGGAGCTGCTGTGTTTTTTTTTTTACAGCTGAACACTTTTCTCCTGTGTGAATACTCATGTGGGAGTTTACGTTTTACTTTCGGCTAAATCTTTGTCCACAAACATCACAGGGAAACTGTTTGTCTTCAGTGTGGATTGTCATGTGGGCGTTTAAACTCGTCTTAAGGCTAAAACTTTGTCCACAAACATCACAAGAAAATGGGTTGTCTCGTGTGTGGATTTTCGTGTGCGAGTTAAAACTTGACTTTTGTCTAAAACTTTGCCCACAAACATCACAAGGAAAAGGTTTGTCTCCAGTGTGGATTCTCATGTGGGAGTCTTTATTTGACTTTCGGCTGAATCTTTGTCCACAAACGTCACACAGAAATGGTTTGTCCCCTGTGTGGATTCTCATGTGGGAGTTTAAACTCGCCTTTTGGCCAAATCTTTGTCCACAAACATCACAAG
>NW_013952491.1:1626792-1629059 GCF_001266775.1 Austrofundulus limnaeus
GTGTGAATACTCATGTGGGAGTTTACGTTTTACTTTCGGCTAAATCTTTGTCCACAAACATCACAGGGAAACTGTTTGTCTTCAGTGTGGATTGTCATGTGGGCGTTTAAACTCGTCTTAAGGCTAAAACTTTGTCCACAAACATCACAAGAAAACGGTTTGTCTCCAGTGTGAATCCTCATGTGGGAGTCTTTATAAGACTTTCGGCTGAATCTTTGCCCACAAATATCACATGGAAATGGTTTGTCTCCAGTGTGAATCCTCATGTGGGTGTCTTTATAATACTTTCGGCTGAATCTCTGTCCACAAACATCACAGGTAAATGCTTTGTCTCCTGTGTGGATTGTCACATGCAAGTTTAAAGTAGACTTTTGCCTAAACCTTTGTCCACAAACATCACAAGGGAATGGTTTTTCTCCAGTGTGAATTCTCATGTGTCTGTTCAAACTATTTTTTTGGCTAAACCTCTGACCACAAACTTCACAGGGAAATGGTTTGTCTCCAGTGTGGATTCTCATGTGGGAGGTTATACGTGACTCATGGTTAAATCTTTGTCCACAAACATCACAAAGAAACTGTTTTTCTTCGGTCTGAACATTCCTGTAGGTCTCTCCATTTTTTATTCCTCTGTTTTTGTTGTTGTGTTGATCGTCCACATCCTGGTCCTCTTCATAATCCTCACTGAGTTCAGTCTCTGAAGAGCTGGAATGGTCTTTGTGAGTCTGTAGATCTGGGTTCCTGCTAGTTTCTGCTCCTCCACAGTCCTCTCCATCAGCTGAGCTGCTGCTTGGAAGATCTCTGTCCTCCACTTGGTGCTGATGAAGCTGAGACAACAGAGGCTTCTCTTCATCATCTTCACTCTTCAAGGTAACTGCAGTGACTGAAAACCTGCTGACATCAGTCTCCTCCTTCACATTCAGCTGCTCTCCCTCCAGTCTGCTCCAAGGTTCCTCCTCTTCTTCTTCTTTTATGTTGAGGGCTTCTGGGTCCAGCTGGTCCACACCAGGCCTCCATTCTTCAGGAGCTTCTTCTTTAATCAGCACCATCTTTTCAACWTGAGCAGGAACCACTGAAACACATCAACATTAAGGAATTTAACTTAACATTCACAAAAACATCACTTGTGTGAAACAGCTTCACTGTTCCATGGAGATTATATGAAGTTACAGTTTATTTATATGTTGCACTGTGAATAAAATAGTTTATTATATTACTGATTCCAGAGATCATGAGGTTATTTTATCAAATCACATTATATTATTGAAAGAATGTGTCCAATGATGCTTAATGTTTCACTTATATTACATTTTTATTCAACAGTGACATATTTTATATAAGTAACGTGCATCAGAATTGCAGAGCCATATATGTTTACAATCAAATTAAAACAAATTGAATTATTTTACCTGCTGTGAGACCTGACTGGTGCTGCTGACAGGCTGTTCCAAGATGATCACATGACAGGTGTTTGTTAAGATTGTCCTTTCTGTGAGACAGCAGGGAGACTCTATAAACAGCCAGGTATGGTTTCCTCTCACACATGCCTTTAATGCTGTCTACATATTCAACAGAACATTATTTAAACAAGAAACAAACTGCAACAATCCCTACGATTCATCATGAGCTGTATTTCTATCTATAGATAAGGTTATAAGTAGCCTCAATGTTCGAACACCCACTCCCAGATTTGTGATGGAAACTCAAAGCCAGCTAGCTTATCAATTCATTCATTCATTCATTCATTCATTCATTCATTCATTCATTCATCATGCAAATGGCACTTCATATAATACACAATAACATTAACACAAATGGATAACACAAAGCATAAAGCTTATTTCCATTCATTGTGGTCCAACAACACCCATCAACAGCTTAAGTGTCGTCAAGTTAGACTAACTTTAACATAAAAATCTATTAAAACCATTAAAATGAACTTACAAGTTATCAAACGAATTCCGCTGCCTTTGTTAACTGGATAAAATTATATTAGAGGTTTATTTATTTCCGACAAACGTCAGGTAGCTAACTCTAGTTAGCTTAGCCTCTTAGGTAAATCAGCGGTGAGGGGTCCTGACATCGCTTGGCTGCCCTCGTTAATGCCGTATTGTTTATGTGAATTCAAAATGACAACACATTCTTTATTCTTGTAACATTATGACTTTAAAGGCACAGTGTGTAGGATTTGTTGTTTTCAGCAACATCTAGAGGTTGAATCATCCTCCCTGGTCCTCCCCCCACCCCCACCCCCTCGCTTCCAAACACAA
>NW_013952491.1:1631107-1632998 GCF_001266775.1 Austrofundulus limnaeus
ATCTATGCCACGAAGAATTGAGGCAGTTCTGAAGGCAAAAGGGGGTCCAACCCGTTACTAGCGTGGTGTACCTAATAAAGTGGCCGGTGAGTGTATATTGTCTGTTTCCTGTTTCCCAGGCATGCATCTTTCTATTAAATAATCTGAGACCGAGACCACACAGTTTCCACCTTGTTTATTTCCCGCATCTCTGCCCTGGTGGGATGTTTCCACAACACATAATATGTTGTGTAAAATAAATAGGATGGCGTACTGTACTGATTAATTAAACTCAGAAGTTCGAAGAACAGCTAAGATTATATATTTTAATATTTTCTGTTGTTGTCGTTCTGTTGTATATAAGGGTCTGCCAATTTTAAATGTTCCTTTTTCAGACAAAATTGAAGCTATATGTATCTGAAAAGGAAAACATGTGACAAAGGGTAAGGGTTTGACTATTCATTATTTATTTGTGTCACTAATACACAGCTTTTTCTTTTCACCAGATTGAACTTATGTCGAAATTAATTACAAAGTAAATAAATCAATCTGTTTTTCAAAAGGACAACTGAACAATATTGTACAAGGTTTGAGTTTAATAGTTTTACAATACGCAAATTTAAAGTCAAATTATTAAAAACATAAAATTTAATTGTGAACTATAAGCATGGTGTAAGGTAACAACAGTTAAGTTTGACCACATTGAACTCTGGACTTATTTCTTAACGAAACAAAAATGTTACAGTTTGTGTTGATCTTTAGACATACCTGTCCAAAAGAAAGCAGGCAACCTCGGCGTTACTTTGAAAATGTTTGTCCATCATCAGCTGTTTCCATCTAGGAAAGGCAACGCCGATGTTTACACGACTTTTCTGTCGCTGTGTATCACGATGTCTTTTAGTTTCATCACGTTTCCTTTTCTTTGCCGAGAACGATTCATGTTGTGCTTTCTGTTCTTCACGAGCATGATAACAATGATCAGCCATTTTAACAAATAAACTTTTCTACGGAGCTTTTCTTCGTGAGTTATTTGAGTGAAAACTGGTTAATTTCTTCTTCTTCTTCCGTTTTATGTCATCCAACAGTCAAACTACGCAACAGCGCCATGGAGAATAGTGGCCATTTATAGTGTTACAACGAAAACCGTTTTTGACGCCGCCAATGCAGTTTGTCCTTCATGAGTCTTCGTAGACAAGATGGCGGCTGCCTGTAGTGGCGACCCGCGACCATGGAGATATAAACAGTTTTTTATAAGGTAAAAATAATAAAACAAGTCTTTGTCTGCAATGATTAGACATGCTTTTTATTATTGTCATTAGTGATTATATCAATTTCGGCTAAAAGAATCGACAAAATCCTACACACTGTGCCTTTAATCTCATAATATTACGACTTTATTCTCATATTATGACTTTAATCTCGTAATGTTATGTCTTTATTCTCATATTGCGACTTTATTCTCATATTAAGAGTTAAACTCACATTACGACTTTAATCTCGTAACATTTACTTTAATCTCATAATAATACTTTATTCTCATATTATGGCTTTAACCTCGTAATGTTATGTCTTTATTCTCATATTACTTTAGTCTCATAACTTTAATCTCATAATATTGCAATTTTATTCTCATATTAGTGCTTTAATCTCTACGACAGAGTATTAGGGCCACACGAGATTTTTTTTATTTTCACGAGATTAAAGTCTTAATTTTATGAGAATAAAGTCATAATATTATGAGATTAAAGTCATAAATTTACAAGAATAAAGTCAATATTACCAGATTAAAGTAATAATGCTACGAGATTAAAGTCAGTGTTATGAGATTAAAGTCATAAATTTACAAGAATAAAGTCAATATTACCAGATTAAAGTAATAATTTTACGAGATTAAATTCGTAATATATAAAAT
>NW_013952491.1:1634219-1636562 GCF_001266775.1 Austrofundulus limnaeus
CTTTTAACAAAATATAACTGGATGTTTAAAGGCAACATTTTTTATGAGCCTTATAAATAAGCTGCAAAATATTATAATCAACCAACTCATAAAATTTAAATAATTTCAATTTAGAAAATAATATATTCGATTGGTGACTGTAATGTTTTCTGGTGATAATTCTTACTGCTTTTTTCTGTAAAATAAAAATAGGATTTGTGATTGTTGACTTCAACACAGTAAATCAAGTGTGGAACAATTATTGTATTATAAACTATAAACAGAGCTTTATCATTGAATAACTCCCTTACTTTATACAGTACTCCAACAGATTTAGCTATTTTTGTTCTTAAGTAATTCACATGAGCTCTCCATGTCAGCCCTTCATCAATGATAACGCCCAAAAACTTTATCTCACTGACTCTTCTAATCTCAACACCGTCAACTTTAAATGGAAAATCTATATTTCCTTTTTATTACAAAATATCATGTAATTAGTTTTATCCAAGTTTAGCGACAATTTGTTAAGTTTAAACCATGTTTATATTTTTACAAATTCTTTTTGTATCCTTTCCAACATCCGTTCAATATCCATGACCAAACAAAAAAAATGTGTCATCAGCAAACAGAACACATTTAAACAACCCTGACACATTTACTAAATCATTTACATACAAAATAAACAGCTTTGGTCCAAGTATAGAACCCTGAGGAACTCCACGTGATATTACTGAGTTCAGATCTTATATCATTTATTTGAACAAACTGTTTCCTATTTTTCAAATAAATAATTTCCCACTGCAGTGCTGGTCCTCTGATACTATATTTATTTAGCTTTTCAAGAAGAAATGTGTGATCATTTGTGTCAAAAGCTTTCCTTAAATCAACAAAAACACTAACACAGTACTGTTTTTGGTAAACAGCAGTTATCTGTTCAATCAATTCCATAAAAGCCATTTATGTCAAATTGTTAGCTCTAAAACCATACTGTTACTTAAAATATTTTGTTTATTAATAAATTTGTCTAATCTGTTAAATAATTTCTCTAAAATCTTTGAAAACTAAGGTAACAAGGATATTGGTCTGTAATTATCGAACATAAAATTTTCACCATTCTTGAAAAGAGGGATTATTTTAGCTATTTATTATTATAGTTACATTATTAGCTTCAGCTCTGGTCAGCTCACATTGAGCTAAATCAGATCAAATCTGCTGACTTCTGTTCACTATGTTGTCACAATGTACAGTGATGGTAAATCCAGACTCTTAGCTTCTACAGTAGGTTTGCCACTACCTCCAGTAGTTTTATACACCTCCATGCTCAGACTGTAGTTTGATAATAAACAGGGAAGAGGGCGTGGCTTCCAGCTGGGAGTGGGAGGGACTAAGATGGATTCAAAGAACGTGGGAAAATGAATTTGTACTTAATCATTAACATTGAGTTATAAAATTATTTTACATTTTCTAAAAAAATATTTGTACTTTTGACCTTGCATGACATAAAACTATCTCACATGTGTCATCACCCAGTCATAATCTCTAAAAATTACAAAATACATATAAAAACATTAACTGTGACATCTGAGACCACGCGTTCTCACTACATAAACTATTAAATAAACATTGGAACTGTGTGTTTTCAGTTCTGTGTGACCTCATGTGGATCTTTAGGAGCTGCTGTGTTTTTTACAGCTAAACTATTTTCTCCTGTGTGAATTTTCATGTGGGAGTTTACATTTGACTTTCGGCTAAATATTTGACCACAAACTTCACAGGGAAACTGTTTGTCTCCTGTGTGGACTCTCATGTGTAAGTTCAAACTTGGCTTATGACAAAACTTGTGTCCACAGATATCACAATGAAAAGGTTTGTCTCCTGTGTGGATTCTCGTGTGCGATTTTAAACCTGACTTATGTTTAAATCTGTGTCCACAAACATCACAAGGAAACGGTTTGTCTCCTGAGTGGATTTTAATGTGTGAGTTCAAACTTGACTTTTGTGTAAATCTGTGTCCACAAACATCACAAGGAAACGGTTTGTCTCCAGTGTGACATCTCATGTGGGTGTTTTTATAGGACTTTCGGCTGAATCTTTGTCCACAAACATGACAGGTAAATGCTTTGTCTCCTGTGTGGATTGTCACATGTGAGAGTAAATTGGCCTTTTGTCTAAAGCTTTGTCCACAAACATCACAAGGATACGGTTTGTCTCCAGTGTGAATTCTCATGTGGGCATCTTTATAAGACTTTCGGCTGAATCTTTTTCCACAGATATCACAAAGAAATGGTTTGTCTCCAGTGTGAATTCTCATGTGTAAGATTAAACTTGATTTATGACTAAATTGTTTTCCACAAACATCACAAG
>NW_013952491.1:1637764-1640074 GCF_001266775.1 Austrofundulus limnaeus
AAGCTAGCTAGCTTATCAACAAGATTAAGTTTCACCACGTTAGACTAAATTTAACATTAAAACCATTAAAACACCTTACAAATTAGGCGAACAATTCCGCTGGGTTTGTTAACTGAATGAAAGTATATTTTGTTTTGTTTATTCTGTTCCGCCAGACAGTCGATAGCCAGCTAGTTAAGCTAGTTGGCTAAGCCACTTACTTACATGAAAGGTGAGGGGTCCTGACAGCGCTTAGCTGCCCTCGTCAATGCCATATTGTTTATGTGGTTTAAAACTGTTTGAAAAAAAAAACTAATGGGATTGGATAAGTTGTTTGGTTATGTTTTGTGTTCTTGTGAATGTGTGTTCTGAACTGTAATTTCATTGTGCTTTGTACAGTGACAATAAAGGTTTATCTCATCTTATGTTGTTCCTCATATTTACAAACTGAGAAAGTGGTGGAGATAACAGAACTTTAACCCTTTTGTAACACATCAGCTTCACAATACAGATTTTCTATTTTTATGGAATTTTTATTATGATTATTATGTTCAAGTTGACTACAACTTTGTTACAGATATAAGTATTATTACAGCAATTAGAAGTTTTATGGACATGATTTCATATCAAGATTTCCAAAACCAAACAAAAATAGTATGTAAAGCTAAATATTCACTTCACTAATTAATTATTATTTTCTATACATTGGGTGATATTATTTCCKATTTTCCTTGCTCTGGAACACAAAGTCACTCAGACTCATAGACTTAAATAACCCTGGCTGAGCCCCACAGATATTATTTTACACTTACAAATCAGTTTATAATATTTAATAGTTTGTGTTAAATTGTTGCATGATTCAGCAGAGTGCAACAATCTGTATAACAATATGCCACAAAAGCTAATATCTGATAACTAGTTCAATAAAAAACATTGATTATATCAACTTTATAAGATTATTTTAATTTTAAACTGTTATATTATTAGCTTCAGCTCTGGTCAGCTCACATTGAGCTAAATCAGATCAAATCTGCTGACTTCTGTTCACTATATGTTGTCACAATGTACAGTGATGGTAAATCCAGACTCTTAGCTTCTACAGTAGGTTTGCCGCTCCGTCCAGTAGTTTTATACACCTCCATGCTCAGACTGTAGTTTGATAACAAACAGGGGAAGGGGGCGGGGCTTCCAGCTGGGAGTGGGAGGGACTAAGATGGATTTAAAGAACGTGGGAAAATGAATTTCTACTTAATCATTAACATTGAGTTATAAAATTATTTTATATTTCCTATAAAAATATTTGTACTTTTGACATTGCATGATGACAGCCATAATTTTTAAAGACTACAAAAAAAAAAACATATAAAAACAGTAACTGTGACATCTGAGACCACATTTCCTCACAACATAAGCTAATAAATAAACATTGAAACTGTGTATTTAATTCTGTGTGAACTCATGTGGATCGTTAGGAGCTCTTGTGTTTTTTACAGCTAAACGATTTTGTCCTGTGTGAATTTTAATATGTGAATTCAAAGTTGACTTTTGCGTAAATCTGTGTCCACAAACATCACAAGGATACGGTTTGTCTCCTGTGTGAATTCTCATGTGGGAGTCTTTATAAGACTTTCGGCTGAAACTTTGTCCACAAATATCACAAGGAAATGGTTTGTCTCCGGTGTGGATTCTTATGTGTAATATTAAACTTGATTTATGACTAAATTGTTGTCCACAAACTTCACAGGTAAATGGTTTGTCTCCTGTGTGGACTCTCATGTGTAAGTTCAAACTTGACTTATGACAAAACTTGTGTGCACAGATATCACAATGAAATGGTTTGTCCCCTGTGTGGATCCTCATGTGTTTGATCAAACTATGTTTATGTGCAAATCTTTGTCCACAAACATCACAACAAAATGGTTTGTCTCTTGTATGAATTTTCATGTGCGAGCTCAAAGTAGACTTCTGCCTAAATTTATGTCCACAAACATGACAAGGGAACGGTCTGTCTCCAGTGTGGATTCTCTTATGGGTGTTTAAACTCGGCTTTTGCCTAAACCTTTGTCCACAAACTTCACAACAAAACGGTTTATCTCCCGTGTGGATTCTCATGTGGGTGGTTACACTCGACCTGTGGTTAAATCTTTGTCCACAAACACCACAAGGAAATTGTTTGTCACCAGTCTGAGCATTGCTGCAAGTCTCTCCAGTTTTTATCACTCTCTTGTTGTGTTGATAGTCCACATCCTGGTCCTCTTCATAATCCTCACTGAGTTCAGTCTCTGAAGAGCTGGAATGGTCTTTGTGAGTCTGTAGATCTGGGTTCCTGCT
>NW_013952491.1:1640314-1645777 GCF_001266775.1 Austrofundulus limnaeus
CTGGGTCCAGCTGGTCCACACCAGGCCTCCATTCTTCAGGAGCTTCTTCTTTAATCAGCACCATCTGTTCAACATGAGCAGGAACCAGAAACACAATAGTATTCCAACAAAAAGAAATTAAACGAAAAGGGGAGAAAAAGAAGAAAGAAACAGCCTTTATTGTCCATGCAGAGAAATTGAGGTGTGGTAGCAGCAGCAGATACATACATTAATACACAGAAACAGTATTGATATGTGGCATCATCAACTGTAGCAATAAAAGTAGAATTAAAGATAGTAAAAATAAAAAACCAACATAGATCAAAATAAAAATAAGAATTCCTGTACTGGACTATCAAGATGAAAATGAAAAATACAAGCAAGATTCTGTGCAGACAAATATGAAATTACAGGAAAAAAACAGACACAACAGTCATTAATGACAATAACTTTACATTCACATCACTCGTTGTTGCACTGACTGAATATATCTAGAGATAATGATAAGGTTTTAAGTAACAATGCCAACAGAGGTAAATCTGTAAGCATTTTTATCAAATATTACTCTTATTCCAAACTCAAATCATTAGTCATGTAAAAACAAAGCTAGCTAGCTTATCAACAAGTGACGCCACGTTAGACTAACTTTAATATAAAAAAATATTAAAACCAAAAAAAGTATCTTACAAGTTAAGCAAACAATTCCGGGGGTTAGTTGAATGAATAAATATATATTTGAAGTTTATTTTCTTCCGACAGACGTTCGGTAGCTACCGCTAGTTAGCTACATTAGCGGTGAGGGGTCCTGACAGCGCTTAGCTGCCCTCGTTAATGCCGTATTGTTTATGTGACTTCAAAATATCAACACATTTAAACTGTCACATGAAATATTGTTCAGCTGCATTTGTTTCAGGCCAGCTGGAGTTGATAAACCCCATACTAATGCTAATACTACTAATAATAATAATACTCTTATGAAGTAATTACTTTAGTATTGTACTAAGAAAAAAATGTCAGAGCAGCAAATACTTAAAAAACTTATAATAAAAGACATGATAAAAATAATACCATCTTCACAATACCGTTATTTTACTTTTATAGTATTTACTATCATGATTATATTGTTAACTACAACTTTGTTACAAAAATAAGTAAATTATTCTCATAGCAGTTAGAAAGTTTATGGACATGATTTTAAATTAAGATCTCCAAAACCAAACAAAAATGATGTTTAAAATTTATCATTTAATTTACTATTTATTTGATAATATTTTAGACACACTGGCTGATAATAATATCTCAGTTATTATTAAAACTGAACAATGTAAAATAAAACAACCAAAGTTTTATGGCAAATATTCACTCAATTTAACAATTCAACAGTTTCATCATTAACATTAACATACACAATATTTTTCTTGTAACGTTTAGTATACATGAGTGAAAGGAAGCAGGAAGAAGAAAAATCTTGTATAAACCTGCTCTTTCCTCAATAATTACAATTATTTTTTACACTAAATCAAGAATATAAATTGCAAACAATATGTCATTCTCCTCATTGCTTACTCAAAAGTGTATAGATCCAACAAATTCAATTTTTTATGACAGTCTGAACGCGACAAATCAGATTTTTTCAAACCTGACCCAGGCCGTGTCAGTATGTGGTTCTAAATCTGATCACATCTGATATTTTTCAAAGACAAGTCACTGTGATTAAATCTGTAGCTCCATGTTGTTTACAGCTCCAAAACAAAAGTTGCTTTATCTTTTTACTTTTAATCTTCATGTAGATAGTATGATAATAACGTCCAGCCTCAGTCACGGAGCGTATCGACCCTAAAGTTACTTGGTCGATACTTTATTTCCAGCTCAATATTTCGTGGATACCGTTTACCGCCGCCTACCAGAAGCGGTGTGCAGTGGTTTGTGGGATTGATTGTGGGCAAACAAAGAAAAGTAAACGATGGGACAGGTTATAAAAGTTTAAAGTTTGGATTGTTGCACATTTTAAAATGTTTATTTTAGTTTGTGAGGTACCAACTTTTAATCAGAAAAAGGACAAACTCGTCCAGAACTTTTACCTGCTCAAACGTTGGAATTAGTGCCTAAAATCACAACCTGGAGATGCAAAATAGAGGTAAGGTTATACTACATCAATATGTTTACTCTTATGAAGTAATTACTATCGTATGACACTATATTAAATCTATTGCCAGAGAAAATCCCAGTATAGAGATCATATTAATAACAGCATTATGACCAGTGGGGCTGGGTGATAAACTTTTAATCTAAATATAATCTTGAGGCAGGCTGACCTATCATTTACTAAATTCTGAGTATAAAATGTCCTTCTTGGCCACACATCAAATTTGGCTTAAATATACATTCAAAATACACATTTTTGTTTTAACAGTGGTAAATGCATTTGTTATTGTGATCGGTAGCTTTCTGTACGGTGTATATTATTGTTAAATAAACCGTACACAAATATATGGTCAAGTTTTTTAGATATTATATTAGATATTTGTAATATTAAGTGGTCAAAATGATCTGTAGTCAGGAAATGTTTATATGCGGCCCAGATCGCTGTAAACCACATCAACATATTTAGTATAAGATCTACTAGACCGAGTGGGACAATCTTGTGTTTTCATTATTCTAAATATTTTAACTTGTTTTCATCTATCTGTGATTATTGTTGCACAAATACACAGGTAAAACACAGTACACCACCCATTTCAGTCATTTAATTCTGATCTATATGTGACATATCAGCTAGCTATATTAAAAAATTTCCAACAGTAACATCAATCAATCAATCAATCAATCAATCAATCAATCAATCACCTTTATTTAACCAAGTAGAAAACCCATTGAGATCAGGGTCTTTTACAAGGGTGACCTGGTCAAGAAGTCCACACGACACGTCACAGAGTCCATTAGAGTTAAGATTAAAGTTAAAGTACAACAATTCAAAATACAAGTTGTTATGAAAACAGGTGAAGACATTCAGTCATTTAGACGTACAGAATACAGTAATTCCCAAATTACGTCCTAATGATTTTCATTTCTTAAAAGTGAATAGTGTGACATTAATCAAACACTTTTGATTACAGAATCAAACAAAATAGTAAAAACTCAAAAAGAAGTCAGATGAGAAATCAACACTAACAACTACAAGTAGAGACTAGAAAACAAATGCACGGATCAAACTTCTTTTTAATGTTATCAGTGAGGATCGACAAGACGGATCTAAGAGAGATGAGTGTTAACAATTTTAGATCCGTCTGTACATTGTTCCAGGCTGAGGGGGCAGCGAAGCTGAACACTTTTTTCCCAAGTTCAGTTCTGACAGGAGGAACTGACAGGAGGACTCGATCGTTGGAGCGCAGGGAATATTTACTGTTTGATGTTTGTATTAATGTGGTAAAATACGACAGGACAAGGTTCAGGAGGGTCTTATAGACGAAGGATATCCAGTGAGTGTATCTGCGAACTGCGAGAGATGACCAGCCTATGTTACAACAGTAACACAACAAATATATGTAAATTATTCTAACAGCAGTTAGAAAGTTAGGGATATGAGTTCGTATTAAGATCTGCAAAATCAAACAAAAATTGTCTGTAGAATTCAGCATTCAGTTTACTAATTAATTGATATTTTAGACACACTGGCTGATACTGATATCTCAGGTGCTATTGAAACTGAACAATGTGAAATAAAAGAACAAAAGTTTTCATGGCAAATAAACTCTATTACATCTGCATTTTATCCCTCTTTTGAACCAACCCTTCTCTGTCAGCTGCCGTTGTCCTTTCTCTGAAACACAAATTCAGACAGTTTGGTAGAGGAGCAGTGAAGGGGGCGGGTCTTCAAGCTGGGAATGGGAGGGACTACGATGCGTTTAAAGAAGCTGAAAAAAACTGAATTCCTACTGAATTATTTACAGTCAGTTATAAAATAGGACTAAAAATTCTACTTCGTACTTTTTGGCATTACATAATGCAAAAGAGTCTGATCTATACGTGACATATCAGTCAGCCATATTTAAATATTTACAAAATACATAAAACAGTAACTGACATTTTAGATCGTATTTTCTCACTACATAAACTATTAAACTTTGGAACTGTGTGTGTGTTCAGTTGTGTGTGACCTCATGTGGATCTTTAGGAGCTGTTGTGTTTTTTACAGCTAAACACTTTTCTCCTGTGTGAATTCTCATGTGGGAGTTTAAATGTGACTTTCGACTAAATCTTCTTCCACAAACTTCACAAGGAAACTGTTTGTGTCCAGTGTGGATGCTCATGTGGGCATCTAAACTCGTCTTATGGCCAAATCTTTGTCCACAAATACCACACGGAAAAGGTTTGTCTCCTGTGTGAATTCTCATGTGGTTGTTTAAATGTGACCTTTGTCTAAATTTTTGTCCACAAACTTCACAGGGAAATGGTTTTTCCTTTGTGTGGATTCTTGTGTGTAAGTTTAAAATTGACTTTTGTCTAAACCTTTTTCCACAAAGTTCACAAGGATACGGTTTGTCTCCTGTGTGGATTCTCATGTGTCTGTACAAACTACACTTACGCCTAAATATTTGTCCACATACATCACAAGGGAATGGTTTTTCTCCTGTGTGGATTCTCTTGTGTTTGTTCAAACTACATTTTTGCCTAAACATCTGACCACAAACTTCACAGGGAAACTGTTTGTCTCCAGTGTGGATTCTCATGTGGGTGTTTTTATATGACATTTGGCTGAATCTTTGTCCACAAATATCACAAGGAAACGGTTTGTCTTCTGTGTGGATTCTCATGTGTCTGTACAAACTACACTTATGCCTAAATATTTGTCCACAAACATCACAAGGGAATGGTTTTTCTCCTGTGTGGATTCTCTTGTGTTTGTTCAAACTACTTTTTAGGCTAAACCTCTGACCACAAACTTCACAAGGAAACTGTTTGTCTCCAGTGTGGATTCTCATGTGGGTGTTTGTATGTGACATTCGGTTGAATCGTTGTCCACGAACATCAGACGGAAATGGTTTGTCTCCTGTGTGGATTCTCATGTGGGTGTTTGTATGTGACATTCGGTTGAATCGTTGTCCACGAACATCAGACGGAAATGGTTTGTCTCCTGTGTGGATTCTCATGTGGGTGATTTTATGACACTTTAGCCTAAATTTTTGTCCACAAACATCACAAGGGAATGGTTTTTCTCCTGTGTGGATTCTCTTGTGTTTGTTCAAACTACTTTTTAGGCTAAACCTCTGACCACAAACTTCACAACAAAATGGTTTGTCTCCAGTGTGGATTCTCATGTGGGTGGTTACACTTGACTTATAGCTAAAACTTTGTCCACAAACACCACAAACAAACTGTTTGTCTCCTGTCTGATCATTGCTGCAGGTCTCTCTATTTTTTATTCCTCTGTTCTTGTTGTTGTGTTGGTAGTCCACATCCTGGTCCTCTTCATAATCCTCACTG
>NW_013952491.1:1653772-1655255 GCF_001266775.1 Austrofundulus limnaeus
ACACACACACACACACACACACACACACACACACACACACACACACACACACACACACACACACACAGTGGTTTTGATTATAGAAACAGTGTTTTTATGCTGCAAATCAAGTAATCATGTTAAAATGATGGTTCCACTTGCATCCGTGGTGCGATCAGATTAAAGACCCCTCTACAAGCTCTCAGGTTGAATTTAACCCCCAGCCTCTCCTGACTTTGAGTGGAAAATGTCTGACTTACCTCATGACATTTTTGACTGAACATAAGTCATAAAATGCTTTACACAGAATCCAACAGTTAATCTGAACATAACATCTGATCAAGAAGATGTTTAATACTGATGTACTCAAGCTTTAAATCTGACAGGTCTATGAAGTCGTCATTACAGTCAGTTTCTAGTGCAGGATGGAACCAACAGGATGCAGGAACAGGTGAAACTCCCCAAAACCACCAAACCCTGACCCGTCCCGTCCCAAACCCCATCCCACTCTTAGGTTTTTTTTAAAGTTGGCCGCCCTGCAGCTCAGATCGATCGTTTCCACCTGTTGTGTGCACGAATTATGTTTTTATCATAGTTTTAAAAAATAACTGTTCTCACGAGGACACGCTGCACGTGCAGCACATCACCTGCGAACAGCTGGATCAGTGTCAGAGCCGTGTTAAATAAAGGGATAACCTGGATATTTTTAAAGCAGGGCTGCAGGTCAGAATTTATAACAAAGACCTCACATGATGTTAGTGCTTGGAGTTTTAACAGGGGCAGATAAACGATATTTTTCCTTCTTCTTTTTTGCACCTTTATTATTCAATAATTGATTAACTTTGATGTTTTAATGGTTTTTGTTGGTTTTAAGAAATAAATTAATAAACATTCACAGCTACTTCTGAAGCCTCACACAGCAGCCCCAGCTGTAAATGACTCTTTTCTTCTATTCTGGAATTCAGGGATTAAAATATGATTTTTAAAACAGCACGGCTTTTATGAGGGGGTCCCTAGAATTTTTCACTCTTGTAAGTGGTCCCCAGACCCAAAATGTTTGAGAAGAGGACTCCTTCCACTTATAGAATACTCACCAAGTGTTTACTTGTGGAAAAGTCTGTTTAACAGCCTGTTAAAATACACCAGAATGCAGGAAATGGCATCTAATTCATTCAAAATCTTCTGGGGGAGGACCCACAGACCCCCCACCAGAGTGATTTTATACACTGCTTTCTCCTTCATTAAATACCATACAGCCCTGATCACAATTGTCGGCAAAAGTCCAAATATGCTAATTGGACGATGATATTATTTAGCAACTTTTAGGACGGCGAAAGCAACTTTTGGCGACAGTGTTCAGCGGCTCAAAACCTCACTCGAAGCTCAGGTCAAAACCTGAGACCTGACTTAACATTCACATCACCCGTGTTGTTGCACTGAGTGAATATATCTACAGATAAGGTTTTAAGTAACAATGCCACCAACAAAGGTAAATGTGTAAGCA
>NW_013952491.1:1657299-1659357 GCF_001266775.1 Austrofundulus limnaeus
CTGGGTCCAGCTGGTCCACACCAGGCCTCCATTCTTCAGGAGCTTCTTCTTTAATCAGCACCATCTGTTCAACATGAGCAGGAACCAGAAACACATTAATATTAAGAAAAGAAAAGAAAAGAAAGGAAAAGGAAAAAAAAGGCTTTATTTTCCTGCGCAGGGAAATTCAGGTGTGTAGCAGCAGTAGATACATACATCAATCCACAGAAACACTGTGACATTATCAGCTGTAGCAATAATAATAGAATTAAAGATAATAAAAATAAAAAAATAAACATTGATCAAAATAAAAATAAGAATTACTGTACTGGACTATCAAGATGAAATTGGATAAAAATGAAAATAAAATCAAGATTCTGTGCAGACAAATATGAGTAAAAAAGTAGTCATGACAGTCATTAATGACAATAACTTAACCAGGGCTCTCATGTGTCACGCACTGAGAGTGAGACGCACGCATCTGAGGGTTTTACACTTTCTCACACTGAGAACTGATGCCAAAAACTCAACTCCAGTCCAGTTTATCATTATAAAAATACAAGTATTGATATAATCCCCTCCACGTTTTCACCGCAACCCGTGGTGTTACACAGGGACGTGCCAGGTTGTTATCCAGTCCGTGTTTTCTCACCAACCTTCCATCTACCTGTAAACAGTAGGGCTGTGTATTGGCAAGAATTTGGCGATACGATACATTTCATAACAGAGGGGTCACGATACGATATATCCCGATAGATTGCGATATATCATGATTTTTTTTGTCCAAAAATTCTATTAAATAAAAACCTCTTACTGAAATAAAAAAAAAGAAAAGCTAATGTTTACTCACAATGCTAATGCTACCCTTACTCTCTGGCGCTCAAGAGGTAGAGGAGCCAAATGGCTGGTTCCAACTAGTGGTCAGAGGCTGAACTACAACATAAAAATGAACGGTTGGCAAGAAGGTTGACATTTTAAACCTTAATTAAAAATCAATACAGGGCTTTAGAATATCGATACAGTATCGGGAAATGAAATATCGCGATATTTCAGTGTATCGATATTTTCTTACACCCCTAGTAAACAGTGGCTCTGTGGAGTGAGAGAGCATGGACCTGCAGACGAGGAAACCCGATGTGCTCCCTCTTCCAAATTAAAAAAGAGAACGAAAAGAGGTGAGCATCACGGGTTCAAACATGTTAGAAAGAAAGGAGAATGAGATGAATGGAGCAGAGAAACCATGAGGGAAAAAGTTTGTGTGAGTTGCAAATGAGTTAAATAAATAAATTATTCTCTGTGATGAAGGAGCCGAGGTCAGACTGAAGTCATCTGAGACACAGAGACCCAACAGAATGGAGGTTYGTTTTTGTTTAACATTTGCTTTGTTTTTATAAAAAGCTGCTTGTTTAATAAGCTTTTATAAACTGATTTATGTTTTTATTAGGAATGCGCGATATAAACGATATACGGTAGAAACGATATAAATTTGTCCTATGATAGAGATCTGTAGTCTATCGGACAACCGCGCAATTCTTTTTGATGACTTAACCGGGTGGAGTCAAAACAGAGGAAGCAGCCTGGCTGAGAGCGCAAATGAGGAGGGGGAAAAATAAACACCCGAACCGGACCTGGTTCAGGTGTGCGAAAAGGAACGCCAAACTGTTTACATATTTTATGTGACGGCGCGTCCTCCGGTCGGACCGACCACGCTGCCTGCTGCGGGAGGAGCGCGCACCGCGGCACATGGTGACACAGCGAGGCGACAGTCAGTGCAGGTGAAGTAGACCTCCAGGACTCACAAAAGCTCGCTGAGTCTGGACCTCGTTCGTCCTGCAGTCATAGCGCGACGACGCACGCCCAAATGCGCGCGCACTCCATAGCGCGACTATAAAACTATACTATCAAGTCGGCTCTGCAGACTTCAGTAGCTCATAAGGATCGCTACTTTCAATTAGGGATGTCCCGATACCACTTTTTCACTTCCGATACGATACCGATATTACAACTTTGAGAAATGTCCGAAACCGATATTGACCGATACCGATATTGACCCGTTACTATAACAGTGCAAGTCACACA
>NW_013952491.1:1660462-1662765 GCF_001266775.1 Austrofundulus limnaeus
ATACCATACAGCCCTGATCACAGTTGTCGGCAAAAGTCCAAATACGCTAATTGGACGACGATATTATTTAGCAACTTTTAGGCCGGCCGAAAAAAACTTTTGGCGACAGTGTTCAGCGGCTCAAAACCTCACTCGAAGCTCAGGTCAAAACCTGAGACCTGACTTAACATTCACATCACCCGTGTTGTTGCACTGAGTGAATATATCTACAGATAAGGATAAGGTTTTAAGTAACAATGCCACCAACAAAGGTAAATGTGTAAGAATTTTTATCAAATATTACTCTTATTCCAAACTCAAATCATTAGTCATGTAAACACAAAGCTAGCTAGCTTATCAACATGTTTAAGTGACGCCACGTTAGACTAACTTTAACATAAAAAACTATTAAAACCAATAAAATGATCTTACAAGTTATGCAAACAATTCCGCTGGGTTAGATGAATGAATAAACATATATTTGAGGTTTATTTTCTTCCGACAGACGTGCGGTAGGTACCTGTAGTTAGCWACATTAGCGGTGAGGGGTCCTGACAGCGCTTAGCTGCCCTCGTTAATGCCGTATTGTTTATGTGACTTCAAAATGTCAACACATTTTAAACTGTCGCGTAAAATACAGTTCAGCTGCATTTGTTTCAGGTCAGATGGAGTTGATAAACCCCATTTAAGGAATACTAAGAGTAAAAATGTCAGAACAGCAAATACTTAAAAAACGCATAGTTAAAAAAGATGATAAAAAATAACACCGTCTTCACAATACAGTTATTTTATTTTTTATAATATTTATTATTTTGATTACATTGCTAACTACAACTTTGTTACAAATATAAGTAAATAATTCTTACAGCACTTAGAAAGTTTATGGACACGGTTTCATATTAAGATCTCCAAATTCAAACTAAAATGTTTACTAATTGATAATAAGTTAGACACACTGGCTGATACTGATATCTCAGATACTATTAAAACAGAACAATGTAAAATAAAAGAACAAAAGTTTTTATGGCAAATTAACTCTATTCCATCTGCATTTTATCCCTCTTTTGAACCAATCCTTCTCTGTCAGCTGCTGTTGTCCTTTCTCTGAAACACAAATTCAGACAGTTTGGTAGACGAGCAGTGAAGGGGGCGGGTCTTCAAGCTGGGAGTGGGAGGGACTACGATGCATTTAAAAAAGCTGAAAAAAGCTGAATTCCTACTGAATTATTTACAGTCAGTTATAAAATAGGACTAAAAACTATACTTCATACTTTTTGACATTACATAATGCAAAACAATCTGATCTACATGTGACATARCAGTCAGCCATATTTAAAAATTTACAAAATACATAAAACAGTAAATGACATCTCAGATCGTATTTTCTCACTACATAAACTATTAAATAAACATTGGAACTGTGTGTGTTCAGTTTTGTGTGACCTCATGTGGATCTTTAGGAGCTGTTGTGTTTTCTACAGCTAAACACTTTTCTCCTGTGTGAATTCTCATGTGGGAGTTTAAATGTGACTTTTGTCTAAATATTTGTCCACAAAAATRACAAGAAAATGGGTTGTCTCGTGTGTGGATCCACATGTGCGAGTTCAAACTTGACTTTTGTGTAAATCTTTGCCCACAAACATCACAAGGAAATGGTTTGTCTCCAGCGTGGATTCTCATGTGGCATGTTACACTTGACTTATGTCTAAACCTTTGTCCACAAACATCACAAAGGAATGTTTTTTCTCCCTTATGAATTCTCATGTGTGTGTTTAAACTAAATTTTTGGCTAAACCTCTGACCGCAAAGTTCACAAGGGAACGGTTTGTCTCCAGTGTGGATCCTCATGTGGGAGTTTTTATGCGAATTTTGGATAAATTTTTGTCCACAGACATCACAAGGGAATGGTTTTTCTCCTGTGTGGACTCTCATGTGTCTGTCCAAACTATATTTTTGGTTAAATCTCTTACCGCAGATTTTACAAGGGAACGGTTTGTCTCCAGTGTGGATCCTCATGTGGGAGTTTTTATGCGAATTTTGGATAAATTTTTGTCCACAGACATCACAATGGAATGGTTTTTCTCCTGTGTGGCTTCTCATGTGTCTGTCCAAACTATATTTTTGGTTAAATCTCTTACCGCAGATTTTACAAGGGAACGGTTTGTTTCCAGTGTGGATTCTCATGTGGGAGTCTTTATATGATTTTCGGGTGAATCTTTGTCCACAAACATCACATGGAAATGGTTTATCTCCAGTGTGCATTCTCGTGTGGGAGTCTTTATATGACTTTCGGGTGAATTTTTGTCCACAAACATCACATGGAA
>NW_013952491.1:1663221-1664808 GCF_001266775.1 Austrofundulus limnaeus
CCCTCCAGTCTGCTCCAAGGTTCCTCCTCTTCTTCTTCTTTTATGTTGAGGGCTTCTGGGTCCAGCTGGTCCACACCAGGCCTCCATTCTTCAGGAMCTTCTTCTTTAATCAGCACCATCTGTTCAACATGAGCAGGAACCACTGAAACACATCAACATTAAGGAAAATAACTTAACCAGGGCTCTGAAGTCTCACTCATTGGCAGTGACAGACACGCATTTCAGGATGTGCACATGCAATATTTTGCATGTCTAAATAAAACAAACACACACGATTGCACACACACACTTTTTGAAGAACTAATGTGCAGCTCAATGTTTTTCTCTCAGCTGGACAGACCCATTCGGATGAACCGCTCACTTTGCCTAAAAAGATCCATCTCTGCCTATTTTTGTGTTTTTATTCCTGCTTTGGGAGTCCCGCACGCTGCGTTCAGAGCTGATCACTCCTGTCAATCACCCGTCTGCGCTGAGCGTCGTTATAAAAAGCTGCAGCAGTGAGACGAGACCCCAGCTCAGTCCGAACCTTCCCACCTGTTGGGCGCACAAATGATGTTTTTATCATAGTTTAAAAAACTCTGTTCTCATGAGGACACGCTGAGCGTGCAGCAAATCACCTGCAAACAGCTGGATCAGCTGTCAGAGCTGTGTTAAATAAAGGGATAACCTGGATATTTTTAAAGCAGGGCTGCAGGTTAAAGTTTATAACAAAGACCTCACATGAGGTCTTGGAGTAGTTGTTTTTTTAATATGCGGGCAGATATGCAATTTTCATCTTCTTCTTTTCAACACTTTTCAGTCAATAAATGATTTACATGGATTTTTACTGGTCCTTGTTGTTCATACATGCATGCATGCATACATACATACATACACACACGCACGCACGCACGCACACACACACACACACATTCATAAATAAAACTTCTACCAGTCTACATGCAGCAACTCCAGCTACAGATGACTCTTCTATTCCCATGAATTTAGTGATTAAAATGACAGTAAATTATTTTTAGTAAAATGTAAACACAAAGCTAGCTATCTTATCAACATGTTTAAGTGACGCCACGTTAGACTAAGTTTAACATAAAAAAAACTATTAAAACCAATAAAATGATCTTACAAGTTAATCAAACAATTCTCCTGGGTTAGTTGAATGAATAAATATATATTTGAGGTTTATTTTCTTCCGACAATCGTTCGGTAGCTACTTCTAGTTAGCTACATTGGCGGTGAGGGGTCCTGACAGCGATTAGCTGCCCTCGTTAATGCCGTATTGTTTATGACTTCAAAATGTCAACACATTTTAAACTGTCACGTAAAATATAGTTATAAACCCCATTTAAGGAATACTAAGAATAAAAACGTCAGAACAGCAAATACTTAAATAACCTATAATAAAAGAGATGATAAAAATACCATCTTCACAATACTGTTATTTTATGTTTATAGTATTTATGATTACATTGTTAACTACAACAATTGTTCTATAAAGTACCACAAAGTGATTTAAAATGAGCAGTTAGATTTTCTGTAAGGACATTTATTAGGAGGTGACCTCCCCAAAAACTGCAGAAATGACTGTTG
>NW_013952491.1:1664818-1666276 GCF_001266775.1 Austrofundulus limnaeus
ACCTAATAAAGTGGCCGGTGAGTGTACATCAAGGCTGCACAAAGCTTTTCCCCAAAATGAAAATCTATCTGAGGGCTGCGGCCAAATGTAAGAATATAATTCATGAAATACAAATACTTCTTAAGTACAGTCCTTTTATTTGAATGATTCTGTCCTGCTGGAGTGTGACATGATTTGTTTGTGTACAAACTAATACACTATCAGAGTTTTATATATTTATACTTCACATTCAACCACAGTTAAATTCACTCTATCTAGGAGGCTCAGTTTATATGGATAGTTTTTATTTTTTACAAGAACAAGCTGGAATGAAAACAAGCAAAAATGAAATAAAAGTAACAACTTTATACTTCTTGACTTTTTTAAAAATGTAAGGAGTAGAAGTAAAAAGTAGGCTGAAAAATAATTGCCCAAGTAATATACAAATACCTAAAAAATCTACTCAAGTACAGTAACAAAGTATTCGTACTTAATTACTTTAAAACTCTGACTACAACTGTTACAAAAATAAATATTTCGTACAGCAGTTAGAAAGTTTATGGGCATGATATCATGTTAAGATCTCCAAAATCAAACTAAAATGTTTACTAATTAATTGATAATATTTTATACTATTAAAACAGAACAAAGTAAAATAATAAAAAAATAAAACAAAAGTTTTTATGGCAAATAAACTTTATTCCATCTGCATTTTATCCCTCTTTTGAACCAATCCTTCTCTGTCAGCTGCTGTTGTCCTTTCTCTGAAACACAAATTCAGACAGTTTGGTAGAGGAGCAGTGAAGGGGGCGGGTCTTCAAGCTGGGAGTGGGAGGGACTACAATGCATTTAAAGAAGCTGAAAAAAACTTAATTCCTACTGAATTATTTACAGTCAGTTATAAAATAGGACTAAAAACTATACTTCATACTTATTGACATTACATAATGTAAAACAATCTGATCTACATGTATATCAGCCAGCCATATTTAAATATTTGCAAAATACATAAAACAGTAACTGACATCTGAGATCAATTTTTCACTACATAAACTATTAAATAAACATTGGAACTGTGTGTGTTCAGTTCTGTGTGACCTCATGTGGATCTTTAGGAGCTGTTGTGTTTTTTACAGCTGAACACTTTTCTCCTGTGTGAATTCTCATGTGGGAGTTTAAATGTGACCTTTGTGTAAATCTATGTCCACAAACTTCACAAGAAAAAGGCTTTTCCCTTGTGTGGATTCTTGTGTGCAAGTTTAAACTTGACTTTTGATTAAATCTTTGTCCACAAACATCACATGGAAATGGTTTGTTTCCTGTGTGGATTGTCATGTGGGAGTTTACGTTTGACTTTCGGCTAAATCTTTGTCCACAAACTTCACAGGGAAACTGTTTGTCTTCAGTGTGGATTGTCATGTGGGCGTTTAAACTCGTCTTAAGGCTAAAACTTTGTCCACAAACATCACAAGAAAATGG
>NW_013952491.1:1667967-1669314 GCF_001266775.1 Austrofundulus limnaeus
CCCTCCAGTCTGCTCCAAGGTTCCTCCTCTTCTTCTTCTTTTATGTTGAGGGCTTCTGGGTCCAGCTGGTCCACACCAGGCCTCCATTCTTCAGGGGCTTCTTCTTTAATCAGCACCATCTGTTCAACATGAGCAGGAACCACTGAAACACAACATTATTAAAAACAATAATACCTTCAAATTCACACATTCATCACTTGTGTTGCTGCACTGAGTGACCTGATTTCACTGGTGTTGAAGGTATTAAGTTCCATAACTTACTTTATCACATTTGTACTAAACAGAGTCATATATGTTGTCAGTCAAAACAAAATAAAATGAATTATTTTACCTGCTGTCACAACTGACTGCTGCTGCTGTTTGAGATTATCCTTTCTGCAGGATGACAGGGAGACTAAAAACAGCTTAAACAAATCAGCAACAAAAACACAATGTTTTCACTACATAGTGAAAATTGCGCCACGTGCACACAAATTGTGTCCTCGCAGAGAAACATTTATAATTAACTTCTTTTCTCCATTAAAGCGAATCTAAAATAATTTTACACATTATGCAAACACAGCTGGTTTAGTAAACTGAATAAAGGTATATTTAACGTTTATTTACAGTTTTTCTGCACGTTGTATGAGGTTTCCTCCGGGTTGTTTGGTCTGGTGTTTTGGTCCAATTTGTGACCCTGAAAACTGAAAACCTACATCCGGTAGAGTCTGCAGTTACGTTTATTCATAGAGCTGTTTAAAACTGTCTTATATGATTTCATTGAAATCATTTCAGTGGATACTTTAATAAGACTAATTAAATTATTATTAAATTATTTAAATCTATCGTGTTATTAGCTACAACAGTGAGAGGGATCCTGTCAGTGGTCGGTAAACAGGAAGTGAGAGACCGCTTAGCTGTCCTCATCAATGCCTGAAACCCTTTAGTTTTTCTTCGTCCGCTTTTTAATGAAATATTTTTAAAAATACAAACAAACACGACTAAAAGTTTTATTTCACTCGTTTCTTTTAGGTGATAAACAGTATTTATATAAGGTGTTTGTGATAAATAATATTTAAATTTTCTCTCCCGTTGCTTAAAAGTACCGCCTTAAATCCACCAGGTGTCGCAGTAGAACAGCAGAAACAAAACAATCTGAAAGTCAGAATATTTCACTTTAAAATTATAAATTACTCATTCGTATAGAAGTAAATCTGTGTTTATATCTTCAGTTTGTATTCTGAGAGCATTTAAACAAACAAATCCCCCTCTCCCCTTCTTACAGCAATCTTTTTCAGTGAAAGAGCAGGATAATGAGAAAAAAAACAAAATAATAAAAATGATAATAAAATATTGAGAGCTGAGATA
>NW_013952491.1:1676293-1680975 GCF_001266775.1 Austrofundulus limnaeus
TATATATATATATATAAAGCTAAGTTTTTTTTTTGTTCAACATGAATTTAAAACATTTCCTGTGAGTTTTAGTTACATAAAAGGTGAAGATTAGTTTATTTGCTTGTCTTCAGTGTTTTTCTTGAGGCCCAGCAGTGGCAGGAAAACAAAGTGGTGAAAAGCAGACCTGCAGGATTGGGGGATGGGACAGTTTGTGGGGAGAAAAGGCTTAAAGCAGATCGAAACTGTGGAAGCCCATTTCTGCCACTAAAACGAAAATAAAATGTGAAATTGAATGTCATAAATCTGAGCTAAAGTGTTTTAAATTAGATTCAAAGTCATAATTACAAGATTTATAATCATTGTTTTGCATTATAAGTTATTACGAAACACAAAGCCATCGTTTTATTTTATTTTTCCATAATGATGACTTTAAACTCACAATTATATGTTTGCAAATTCTTGTGGTAAAAATGGCCGCCTTTAAAACAAATAACCAAACATTTAGAGTTTACCTTTTTATTTTATTTTCCGTGACATCTTGAGTTAGAGCTAAGAAGTCTGTAAACATATAGTTTATTTTAATGTAATACTTTTATTTTATAAGTTTATTTCTGTGTATTTTGACTCAAGTTGTTTGTTTAAAGTTTGACATGAAGAAGTTTCAGGTTTTTTATTTAACTTGTTGCAGTCTCTTGGATTAACACTGGATTGTATCAGATTACAGAAGGTGTATTGTTAGCTTTATATATTAAAAAAAGGTGACCGCCTCATAATGAAACTAAAATAAAAACCTATTGAGAGATGCTAATATAAAGAGGAGACACGTGCATGATCAGTGGTATCACTTTAAGAATAATTGCTGTGAATTTGTCTCTGAAACCCAAATCTGAAATATGTTTTCTAGACTAAGATTAACCGACTTCTGGTTTACTGTCACGTAATTGGTCCAGGTTTGCACAACATGAGCCTGAGGGCAGCCCGGCGCAGGGAAACACCTGTCACATGTCAGAAAGTACACGATGACTCAGGATTCACACTTATTTTTCACACTTTAACGTTCCACTGAAAGCTCCCAGCTGCAGATAAAATCTCTGAACCTGTACGTAAACCTGACGGGTTTCTTTAAGGCACTTTGAGTTTCTATAAGTTTTCAGAGTTTGTACTTTCTGCCAACCATGTGTGATGTGTTGGTGTAGAGCTCAGGGGTAGGGACGGGTATCAGCATTCGATTCGAATTCGATTCATAAGGTTCTGAATTGATTAATCCTAATTCAATCTGCTCTTAAATAATGAAAATGGTTCAACTTTGTTTCAGAAGATTAATATCACTATTTTTTCTCTTCACTATAAACAACAGGTTTAAGGAACTAACTTTTAAGTTAAACAGTTTAATCTCGAAGGAAAACTGTCACAAGTTTAAAAGGTTTTAAACTAAAATGAATTGCAGGTGACAGTGTTGTTGGAGGAATTAATTTTTAAGGTTCTTGATGAACAAGAAGTGATGGAATAAGGCTGTAGGAGAAGAGCTGGGCTAATTAGAGCTGGGCGGTATGGCCAAAAATTTATATCACTGTATTTTCAACATTTACACCGGTTTGATGGTAGTTGACGGTATTTTTCTTTTCGTCACAGGTCAGCTGATAATAAAATGTACAAACACTGCTTATTAACTTTTTTCTTTTACTGTACCTCTGTCTGTGTCTCTGTTTCCCTCCTCTATGTGTCTTTTCTCCGCCTGGTTGGAGACAGTAGTCACGCATTTTGGTCCAGTCGTGAAGGAGGAGGGTTACGAAAAGTTTATTATCAGGTTTAATGTTTTATGTTATTTAATAAAGATTATCAGCACGACTCACCTTGCACACCAGTCAATTCCAATTCCATTACAAACTACTTTCCCCGGGCTTTTTCACAATAGAACCACGTTAAGTCTCCATCAGCATAACGTCTCCATATTAACTAACCTCGCATTAAATCTAACCGTGCACGTCACTGAAAATGTGTTTACTACATTCACCGATGGTGAAAACGGGATGTTTTTTTAAAGTCAGTCAATACAAGCAGCGGAATCGCCACCTGCCTCTGAAGCTGTTCAACAATAACATTAGCATGCTAACGCACACAGCGGTGCTGCGAGGAAAACTGTCCCCCGGGAAACAGCTCATTGGCGGCCGCGACGAAACATTCCGCACACGTTCAGGCTATTTAAACCGTTATGTCCGGTATTCAGAAAATTCATATCATGACAAAAATAAAAACCGGTATTCGGTACAAAACGGTATACCGCCCAGCACTAGGGCTAATATAAATATACTTTTCTGCCCACTCCCATGGAATGTATGAAAACTGTATATTTGAAATGCTTCAGTGAGCTTCTGTTATGTTCAATATAACTTATTAAAACTTGTTAGTTATACTTTTAATAAAACACATAATACAACTTAGGGCTGCACAATATATCAAAAAGTTATCGTCATTACAGTAATAACCTGTACAATATGCATATCGCAGCAACTGTATAAACTGCAATAAATAATTGACTCAAAAGTTAGCATTTTTACATTTTGTCATTCAGATAAAAGCTTGAAATATTTCACCAATCAAACAGAGGCCTTCATGTATTTGGTCAATTAAAAGAAATCAGGCTGGAATGGAAATGATTCATTTTTTTTTTTTTTTCTTTTCTTTTTGGGCTTTGAACCCAGAGCAGAAAGATATCAACACTACGTACATGTTTGTTCATTTATCACAAGTATTATTATCATCGCAGTATTAAACATTGTTATCACACATCACAGGTTTTCCTAAAATCGTGCAGCTGTAATATAACATTTCATCGCTGTGAATTTCATTAAGACATTTCTTAAAGTTTAAAAACAGTAATATTTGTAACAAACTGAATGATTTTGTTAGAATATCGTCTTTCACACATTTCTCCATCACAGTTTCAGTCTCATGTTTACAGGCAGATGTTTGGTTCGAGCTCCTAAAGAGCCGCTGGTCAAAGCTGTAGGAGCACAAGTCTTTACAGACAGAAGTCTCCCTGCTCTCTGTTATCTTTAAGTTCTGCTGAGAATCACCTGATAATGTCAGTGATTCTTTAGTTTCTGTTGTTTTCATCCAGACAACTTGTTATCAGAAGCTAACGTTAGCGCTGAACGTCAACTGGTTGTAAACATACGGCAAGCCAGGAGTGACAAAATATAGAAACGTGTTTCAGACAGATGCACTCAAGACGTTGTGGGGAAGAATCCATCTCAGGCCCCGTGAATCGATTTTCCCAAATTTAAATGAAATCGATCCAAGCTGGGATTATTCTGGGGCCACATGTGGCCCTTGGAAGCTTTGACCAAAGCTGAGCCTCTTAATGACACGTTTTTACATTTTGTTTAGAGTCACAGCAGAAAAGACTTGCTGGTAGTTTTCCTGTCCGTTTGTTTGCAAATATGTGATCAATACTGATGCAAAGAGGGAAACATGTTGATTAGATCATGCTAGTAGAATGTTGGCCCCTTCAATAATCCAACTTCCTGCCTTAAAGTTGGGTCTTTCTCTCAGATCCATCAGGGTTCCCTTAAAAAGAAACAACATATAAACCTGTGGTTCAGCTGTTTTTATTCAATTTAATAAAAACTATTTATAGTGTTTTTCTTGTTTACTTGAAAAAGTTGTCTTAAAGTGTAAAAATAATAGCAAATGTTAACATTTTCTACGTGTTTTTAGTTTCATAATGTCACCCCCACTGGCCGGGGAGAACCCCTTCAACAAACCTGAAGTGGCCCACGGGCCAGCAGTTGATAATCCCAGTTTAGCACGGTTTTTAAGCCAAGGAGCAGAGAAACAGCTGCAGAGCTGTGGAGAAACAGCTTCATGTTTGTTTTCATGCTGTTGTCCTGATGAATCAAAGAATCAGCGCTCGATTGATTTAGGCTTTTTCCTGTGTTCTTAACTCGAGGTAAAATACTCTGAGTTGTAATCAGCTGATTGTTGGTTCTTGTGAAAAGACATTATTTTGAAACTTGTTTGACTTCAGAACAAACGTCTTCAGAACCGTCGGGATGGATGTGTGGACATTTCTGTAATCCTGAAACTACCTGACTAATAATCTGCGTGGTTCTGGTTAATCCCTGGGATGTGGTTCTGGTTAATCCCTGGGATGTGGTTCTGGTTAATCCTGGGGATGTGACGTGTCGGAGGGGAAAAGTAAAGATTCTCAGGAGGAATACTTCTCATTCCGTCTGCTGTTTCCTGTGATTATTGTGGAGTCGGAGGCTGTTTTTTTCCAGGTCAGGAGAGGCTGAAACGTTCGATCGTTTCTGTTCCCGACTCAGATTCAACCACAGAGTTTTGTTTTTTAACGTTTCCACAGGTTGATCAGGAGGATCAGTGATGCTCTGACAGCTGGGCTCAGTTTGTCCTCAGAGGAAACTTTGTTTTTCTGTCTGAACTTCAGAAAGTCAGACTGACCCAGGCTTAGAATAGAATAGAATAGAATAGAATAGAAAGAGACTTTATTGTATTTTATTGTGATTCGCTGCTGTTTCCACCGACTGACAGGAGAAACTGAGTCTGTTTCTGTTTTTAACAACAAACTCAAACACAGGAAGCTGTTCATCAGTCTGAAAGCTTTCTTTCTTTCTTTCTTTCTTTCTTTCTTTCTTTCTTTCTTTCTTTCTTTCTTTCTTTCTTTCTTTCTTTCTTTC
>NW_013952491.1:1682055-1693298 GCF_001266775.1 Austrofundulus limnaeus
AGGAATGCTTCCAGCACCTTGTTGAATCTATGCCACGAAGAATTGAGGCAGTTCTGAAGGCAAAAGGGGGTCCAACCCATTACTAGCGTGGTGTACCTAATAAAGTGGCCGGTGAGTGTATTTTATGAACTGTTGTGACTAGTTTGTGATTAAATTGATGATTTTGAGTACAGACTGGTCTGAGTGGTTATAATTATAGTTACACAGAGCAGGAGGTACTAACAGATTCATGCCTGAACACACCTTCAGCACTTCATTGAACCGTTGGTTTATCATTAAAACAGGAAGTTTGTATGAGGACCTGACTTTCAGCCGTAGGCTGGCCATTTATGATGACGCAATAAAAATAGGCGGAGTCAGGTCCTGAAGATGATGTTAAAGGCTCTGTCCAAAACAGTGGGCTGGGTCCTCTGAAGGCCGAATTCATCGGCCTCATACGTCACAGAACCGCGACGGAGGCCGTTTAAAACCGAAGACTCCTCCAATGCGGCCGACAAATACGTCCTTCCTTTGGCCTGAACCGAAGGACAGGTCCAATGGATCCTTCCCGGCCCAGCGTATCCCATAATGCATTGCAGCCCGACCAGAGATTTTTTTTATGTTGGTAATGGCGGACGAAGTGAGAGAAAAGAATATGTTTTAAATAAAACTGTGGTGGTATAAAATTTAAATTTTCTGGTGGTTGTGTTTCTAATACTTTTATCATTTGTATAGACGTGTTTTTAAATTCTACTTTTATCAGAAAAAAAAAACGCAAAATAAACATGCAGCTACGGTGGGACAATTAGTTCCTCAAATATTACCTTTAAGTTCTTTTTTGTTGTATTGAAATTTTTGTTTTTAATTGAAATGAATAAACTATTAAAAAATTAAAAAAGTTAATTTTATTGTTTCGTGATATTAATAACGCTAATATATTGATATTTTTCTAATTTCGATCTATTTTTGCTTCTGTTTAGCGTCATCACAGTTGCTACGCCACAGGACGTACGCCGGAGTAAGGATGGGAGGCTGGACCGTCCAAATTCACTGACACTTTTTTCCCGGTCTACCAAGGACRCGGCCCACCTCGACCGGGTAATAATAATAATCCATTAGTCTTATATAGCTCTTTTCGAGACCCTCAAAGATGCTTTGCAATAGTAGTAGTAGGGTAGTCTGGACCCTTCGGAGGACCCGGCCTGTTGTTTTGGACACAGCCTATGAAGTGACTTCCTGAATGGAGGGACTGAACGCAGACGAGCTACAGAGCTAACACACCTGCCTTCAGCCCGGTGCTGATGTGGTTGTTTAACTCTTTTCACATTCAAACATTCAACTATTGGTGTATTGTCTATCTGGTTAAGAACACATATTAAGGTAAACGAACACACCTAAACTCTTTTATTATCTTTCAAGTTCTTAAACAAAGAGGTGCATTGTGGGTATTTTACAAAACATTTCTTACTGCTTTACTGTAGTAAATTGAACTACAAGCTGAAACAAATATTCGGTCAGATTCTTGTCTAGTACCTGCAGAGGATGACAGATGACCTGGGGGTCCCATGTGACTGGAGGGGGTCACCCGGGCGATGCCACTGCAGGGTCGCTTCTCCATCTTCATCTCCCTGCTGAGGACCAGGAAACACAGATCAGGGAAAAACATCTGCATCAAACATCTGTCCTGATCTTACAGAAAAAAACAAAGTGGTTTCTTTTCTGTACAAATTACCTTACAGCTAATTAAATAAACCTTACAGTTCATTAAAACTATAAAAACAAAAAGTCAGTTCTTGTCCACCAGGGGGAGACATTTTCCAACTGTTTTGTCTCTCAGCTGAATATGAATATTAATTAGTCTAACAATTAAGATTTACATTTTTTTAAATGTACACATTTCAAGCTGCACAATATACGACTCATCCAAACCAGAGCACAATAATCTCGCCTCTGGATGAGACGTCAGACTTTCTTCACTCCCCAGATTCACAAGTGTAACGCTGCGTTCAAGGGATGTAAAAAGCTGGGATATCTGGGCTTCAGCAGATTTACCAGGTGATGGAAAGAAGCTTTGGATTGTTTGTGTGCGTCAGCGTATCAATTTATCTGAATACTTCCATTCACACATTTATCTGTCTGGAAAAACTGCAGGAGGAACTTTCCACTTTCATGGGTTTGGACAAACACCTGGCTGAAGACCTGCTGATGTTGGGAATGGAAACTTATCCATGCAGCGTGTGCAGAAGGCTGGAATCTGTGCGTTTTATTTTTGTCTTCTCACGACTTCCTGCTTGTTGAGAGCATCTCGTTTCTTCCAGAGGCCATCAGCTGGTTAAATATTGACGGTTTATGGTCTGAAGGTGCAGGATCCGTCCCAAATCAGCGTCTGATCTCTGCCTGGTGTTTAACAGAGTTAAACTTTGACCAAACAGATCAGATCTGAGAGGTGAAGCTGCTTGTTTACATCCAATAACTTCCAATGAACGAAACGGTCGTTATCAACGAGTGCTGAAAGGTTCATCCATCCATCATCCATCCATCCATCATTCATCCATCCATTCATTCATCCATCAACCCAAGGAACAACATTAGACCGAGTACTGAGCCTTGTGGAACACCATGCAATGTAGAGACAAACAAGAGAAACAACCCTACACCCTGTCACTTACTGTACATCTAATCAGTTTTACAGTCGTTGAGCTCAAATCTGGTGTGGTAGTAGCTGAGAGTCATTCACAACACAACTCTGAGTGAGACATTGTGAGCCAGTGAACAATTATTGAGGTTTGACCAAAACAATTAGAACTGAAACTTGGCAGGTAATATGCAAGAAATGCAATATAAGGAATTCCAGGTCTTTATTCAAACGTTCAGTCATCCCTGATCTGCAATAAGACTGCCACAAACGATTATTTTAATGATCGATTAATCACCGATTATTTATTCGATTAGTCGACTAATCAGATCATATGTTAATTGAATATAAAACATACAGCTTATCGTGTCAGAATGCAGCTGCTATTATATAACCATGGTTAGATTTTAGCTATATGCTAACTAAAAATAATTGCTGTGGAAGGTAAGTTCTGCTCTGCAGATATTACACAGGTTTCTCTTTCATTTTCTTAAAATGATCCCACACTTTGAGCTCTGTTGTCAGGTAGCCATGATACCAGAGCCTGTCTGTATAATGTCTTGTGACGTCCACGGCCTACCCCAGTTACCACTACTGTGCATGTGTGTCAAGGACAGAAAGGCAGATGTGGCAGTGGAAGGAGTCAAAGCAGTTTGGAGAGAAAAACTAAGTAAAGAACAACAACAAAAAAAAAAAAAAAAAGAAAACGATTAATTGATTATTAAATTAGTCATCGATTATTTTAATAATCGATTAGTCGTCGATTAATCGATTAATCGTGGCAGCCCTAATCTGCAACACTGAAATGTGAGGATTTTCTTTCTGCTAGTGGAGGTTTGAGAGCACACCAAGGCCCTTTCTGGACAGCTCCAGAGGTTCTGCTGGTGGAACGAATCCTTTCAGCTGGTTTGAGAATCACAGTGACACAAACATAACGGAGAAATTACAAATCTTTCCAGCTTACTCTGCTGATTTTTGGAGCTCCAGTTGGGTTTTGAGTTTCTTTTTTGCCCCCTGGGTCAGGTCGTACTTGTTGAGGTCCTCTTCCGTCAGCCCTAAAAACTGGGAGTGGTCCAGAGAAACCAGTCTGTTAGTTTATTTTTCAATCCACTCAACATAATCCGGATTAATCTGATGTAAACACGCAGTAAGACCCACCTCTTCCATAGTGAGCTGTTTGAAGACGGGGTAATATTTGTGCAGCCGAAGCCGGCGCAGCCAGTCCAGGATGCCGCTCTGCTCCGGAGAGCCGGGCTGGGAGTGGATCGGCGGGGCTGTTTGGGACGGGGAGCGGGGCTGGAGATGAGACAGGTGCAAAACGGGCTGGCTGCTGGTTTGCAGGTGAGGGTAAGGGGGCAGAGGGTAGGGGTGGTGCGTCTGGGAGGGGGCGTCGCCTCCCGCCGCCACCGCGGAGCTCCTTGTGGGGGCGGCGTGAGGCTGCGGGGGAGGAAGCGGGGGAGGCAGGAGGTGAGGAGTGGAGCGGGTCAGCACGGAGCTGTGGGTGCTGACGACGGGCTGAACGCTGGCCACCCTGTACACCGCCCTGAAAGAGGAGGGGAAAAAAGCCTCATCATCCCTGGAAACATGACTCAGCAGAAACATCAAGGCTCAAACAGGGTTGCCAGGAAATGATGAAATATCATGCTGATGCTTTAAAACTCCTGTATGTGCTGAGTGGGTGTGTGCTTTCATTGCCAACAGGTGATTAGGGGGCGGGGCATGAAAGATGAGGTGTTTTCTCATCATTATCTCATGAACCCTCAAACTTTCAGGTAAATATTATAGATCTGGCAACACTGAGCTGCATTAACAAAGAGTCCAAACTGAATGTCAGGTCTAGGGCTGGGCGGTATGACCTCAAACTCATATCAGGGTATAAACTGAATCTCTTCCTTCACAGTAATGGTATAAACTGCAGTAGAAAATGATCATAAAGCGCAAAGATAATGTAATTTTTAGAGCATTTATTTAGCAGAAAACTGTAATCATAATCAAACCCAGCATTTTTGCTGTAGTGCAAATGAACATAACAGCAATACAGAAGAAAAACGGTTTCAAAAACAAACAAAAACATTTCTCAAATTTTCAACAATTTCAAAATAAAGTGCAAGTTATAACCAGTACTTCAAGTAAAATTAGTCATTTAGACATAAAACATTCTAAATGGGCATAAGTTGTCTCAAATGTGTGACAGGACCTTAAGCTGCACATAGTCCTGTCATAAAAAACTATTTCAAATAAATGGAATGTAAGTGTGGTGAAGCCAAATAAATGTAATATCTGCCTGCCATACATGAGCTTCTGCCTGTTGAACTCTGCTGCTCTCAAAGCAGAAGCACGTTATATTAGCAAGATGGTTTTATGACTGAACGAACGTCCACATCTTTTTTACCACGTCTGTGGGTAACAGTGTGATGATGTAATGATGACAGGACGGTTAAGGGTAAATTTCTACCGTAGGCCAACTTCATATCGTTTCTACCATCGCATATACCACACAGCCCTAGTCAGGTCTCAGCTGGTCGTCAAAAGTTATCCCCAGCCTGAAATGAGCCTTACCTGTTGGCTCCTCTGTACTGCAGCATGCAGCCGAGACCTGAGGGAGAACCAACAAAAACATCATCAAACAGTTCAAAACTAAACTAAACATTTTTATGGTGCTCAGTGAGGGTCGGTGTGTCTGCAAAGACGAAGATAAAATACTGGTAGGAATACAAACACGTGTTCAAATTTCTTAAACACATAATAAAATTGTTTTTCTGGTTGATGTGGTCAGTCATCAGTGTCTAAAAACAGTATAATAAATTAGATTCACACATAATTAACAAATGTGATCTAATTAAATACTAATCTAGCTTCTAATTAAGCTGTCTGCTGCAGGTAAGATGCTGATAACTGATCCCTCTCCATCAAGAAGTGTCCCTTTAAGCCAAAGCTTGGCTGCAACGTCCCCCTCGAGTCCAAATCTGAGGAGCCAGATTAGTGTGTGCAGGGTGGACGGTCCCACATTGTGGTGAAGGGTGTGTTTCTGTGAAGCTGGACCCGTTCGCTCTGCTGCTCCCGAGAGTTTGGATCAAATTCACACACGCACACACACATGCTGCACAGGTGGCTATAAATACACACTGGGATGAAGTCACACACACACACACACACACACACACACACACACACACACACACACACACACACACACACACACACACACACACACACACACACACATCAACATGAGGTCACCACACTCTGTGCTTCCCAACACAAACAGGCCGCACCGAATTCCCACACCGGACAGAAATAGATCGGGTCCGCTCCCCGTGACACCTCAGAAATCACAGAGTGAAAGTCCTGCTGCAGTTCTCTCCTGTTGCCTCCTCTTGCCTCATCCCAAACGTCAAAACGTTCCCCCTCTGCTCCTACGGACAGATTTATTTCACCTCCTTGCTGCCATCTGCAGAAACTGCTTTTATGGACTCTGCTATCTGACACTGTAAAAGCATATCTGCAGATTTATGTCTCAGACTGTTTCACTTCTTCACGTCTCTTGTAGAATAAAAGGAGTCTTACTGGAGCTGGAAGTGAACGGGCAGGCTGGGGCTGCAGTGAGGGGCGATGACGGGGGAGACGAGGGACAGCCGGGGGACAGAGGCCCGTTGGAGGTGAAGAACAGCTGGACGGCAGGGAGCTGGACGACGTGGCCAGGCAGGGCTGGGACATACCTGGGTCAGGACAGATGCAGGCCGTGAAGTTTAACAAACAAAACAACGAGCGATTTGACATTTTCTGTGAAAACACAGCTCGACTGCTGGACGCTGAAACGGCTAACGAGTCCAAAACTCAAGCTAAAAGTAGCAAAACATTCAACAGAGATAATGAACATGGTGTTGGGCTCAGAGTATATGTTGGGGACAAATCTCAGCTACTACCACACCAGAGAAGAAGACTCAATTGGAGAGGCTAGCGACTAGCATGGATAAACTGGTGTTAGCATTGAAGAGGCTAGCAACTAGCATAGATAAGCTGTGTTAGCAGTGGAGAGACTAGAGACTAGCATAGATAAGCTGGTGTTAGCAGTGGAGAGACTAGAGACTAGCATAGATAAGCTGGTGTTAGCAGTGGAGAGACTAGAGACTAGCATAGATAAGCTGGTGTTAGCATTGGAGAGACTAGCGACTAGCATGGATAATCTAGTATTAGCACTGGAGGCTAGCGACTAGCATGGATAAGCTGGTGTTGGTAGTGGAGAGGCTAGCAACTAGCATGAATAATCTGGCATTAGCACTGGAGGCTAGCGACTAACATAGATAAGCTGGCATTATCACTGGAGAGGCTANGTGGAGAGGCTAGCAACTAGCATGAATAATCTGGCATTAGCACTGGAGGCTAGCGACTAACATAGATAAGCTGGCATTATCACTGGAGAGGCTAGCGACTAGCATGGATAAGCTGGTGTTAGCAGTGGAGAGGCTAGTAACTAGCATGGATAAGCTGGCATTAGCACTGGAGGCTAGCGATTAACATAGATAAGCTGGCATTATCACTGGAGAGGCTAGCAACTAGCAATGGATAAGCTGGCATTAGCACTGGAGGCTAGCGANGGAGGCTAGCGATTAACATAGATAAGCTGGCATTATCACTGGAGAGGCTAGCAACTAGCAATGGATAAGCTGGCATTAGCACTGGAGGCTAGCGACTAGCATGTATTAGCTGACATTAGCATCGGTTAGCATCGCTAATGCCAGCTTATCCATGCTAGTCGCTAGCCTCTATGATGCTAATACGAATAATGTCCTCATTTACCAGTGCCAGCCTCTCAGTTAGCGGGGCCAGCTGCTCAGTTAGCGGGGTCGGCCTATCATTAATCAGATCAATAACTGGCTTAGGAACAGATACAGTATAGCCTCCTGCTACAAGGATGTAAAAGCTGCTGGTTGTGCAGTAGTCTTAATTTTGTCCCTCATACTGTGTCAGAGCTCATATCAGTCAAACTGACTGTGTTAGCACCATGTTTGTTGGACTTTTGTAGTCAACTCTTCTCCAGCCACAACTTATTTTCAGCGATCAGCTGTAGATGAACTTCCAATGATCAGTTTGACAATTTTGATCAAATCTGTCCAGATTTTAAAAGTCACAGCTCTATTTTATAACATTTTAAATATTTTTTAAGATGTTAGAAAAATAAATTCTCTGAGGAATAATTAATCTTCTGTTACGCCTCACCTGCAGGAGTCACAAGGCTTTATGAGTGGAGGTGACTCACCTGGAGGTGACCTCTAAGGACTGAGGGAAGAACTTCTCCAGTCCTTCATCAGGAAACTCCTGCGACAGCTTACGGAGACACAGAAAAATATAAAAAGATACGCTGATGACACCATGCTTTATCGCTTAAGACAGTTGCTTTAAATTCCCCCTTATTTTTGTTGCTAGTTTAAATAATACAACAACAACAACCAACAAATACACAACTTACCTGAGAGATCAACTCTGCCACCTCCTGCTGGGTTTTGACCACAGTCGACACGAAACCATCAGAACAGCTGACCTGAAGGAGCCGATCAGAGAAAGGAGGAATCTCAGCCATGCAATAAAAAAATAAAAATTCAGAAACTTTACGGGTTTGAACCGACCTCAAACACATATTCTCTGGCGTCCTCTGACTTGTGCGTCACTCTTCTTAGCATCACCCGTTCTATCACTGCAGGGAGATGAACTTATCAGATCACAGACCACTGAACACGGGTCCAATATTAAAAACAGATGACTTTATGTGCCGCACTCTTTGGACTGATACGCTTAAAAGTCCCGAGGGGATATAAACATGTGGTTCAAAGGAGGAAGTTCAAAGGTCAGGACAGGGTTTTATTAGGCAAAGTTTAAAAAAATAGAGATCTTTGGAAATCCTCTGAATCTTGGTCAAAGTTTCCTCCAGATGCTGACATTTTCCAGCAAAACATCTCCTCAGTACATGTTGCAACACCTAAACAAAGAGACTAATACATATAAAAAAAACTAAACTAACTATCATTAAATTGTAAACAATATGAACTTAAAGAATGAAGAACAGAAAAGTTTTTTCAAACTCAAAAGGTTTTAGACAAATGCAATTATTTTTGCCTGTTTGTGTTTGTAATCTACCTCTTGAACCAGAGGACGTATTTTAATGAAACTCATGAAGTCATCGGAGCTACATCTACAGCTGTTTTTCATCTGAAGCTGACCCAGTCCAAAGCTAATCCACTTTATCTAACACAGACATGGCTTTAACTCCATTATTGAATTAAACGTTGGTTTAAAATAAAATTATTTGTCGGGCAAAAACTATTAATTTTTACATATTTGCAAATTTCAACTGTATTAATCGTCATCTCACATCTGTCTGTGGGTTTGTGCATAACTACTGAAAACTGTCAAAACCACCAGGTGAACTTGTGTCCAGCTGCGTTTTTTTGAAGATACTGTTGAATTTAAAGGGTAAATTTGATCAAATTGACAATAATTCATCACTAATTTCTACCACCTGTGTTAAAACCAAATGATCATATTCTTTGAGTGAGGCAAACCTCTGTAAGAAGAGATGGTCTGCTCCACAAACTCAAGGCCCAGGGGACAAATGCGGCCCACCACAGCCTTTTATGTGGCCCGCAAAAGCTTCAAAAATGTATCAATGTCTTAAAGAGGACCTATTATGGGTCCTAGAACAAGTTATACAGAACATGTTCATTTGATTTAATTCGCAAAATGAATCTCAGAGAGTGAGATTTCACATTTTCAGTTCTGCGTGCTCCGAGTTCTCTTCAGAACAAGCTGTTATGCAAATAAGGTGCTGTTGGTGACCCCCTCCCAACCTTTTGTTTACGTTAGCTCCGCCCTCCCAACATGGCATTCATGTTTGAACTTCAAAAACGTAGGCTGTGTCCAAAACAACAGGCCGGGTCCTCCGGAGGACCCAGACTACCCGGTCGAGGTGGTCCTCGGTAGACCGGAAAAAAGTGTTTGTGAATTTGGACAGTCTAGCCTCCCGTCCTTACCCCGGCTAGCAAACGTGATGACGCTAAACAGAGGCAAAATTAGATAAAAATTAGACAAAAATAAATATATTAGTGTTATTAATGTCACAAAACAATAACATTAACTTAAAGATAATATTTGAAGAACTAATGGACCCGCCGTAGGTGCATGTTTATTTCGTTATACAAGTTCTTTTTATGACAAAAATAATAATTAAAAACACGTCTGTACATACGATAAAAGTATTACAAACACAATTTCTTGAAAATTTTAATTTTTATACCACCATATTTTTATTTAAAACACTTTTTTTTCCTCTCGCTTCGTCCGCCATTACTAGCATAAAAAATCTCCAGTCAGGCTGCAATGCATTATGGGATATGCTGGGCCGGGAAGGATCCATCAGACCTGTCCTTCGATTCGGACCAAAGGAAGGARGTATTTGTCGGCCGCATCGGAGGAGTCTTCGGTTTTGGACGGCCGTTGTTGCGGCGCTGTGACGTATGCAATTTGGCCTTCGGAGGACCCGGCCACAGTGTGGCCACCGGCAGGGCTTGGTAGGGACAAACTGCAGCATCTGACCGAAGTCAGGCGCCTTGGTGCCGGGGGGGCAAACGCGTGTCCTTCGCCGATTCCTGGAGTCGGCGAAGACGAACCGAGCAGCAGCCAAGGTCTGCGACTCGCAGACCAGAGGCTCCCCTGAAACGAAGGCTGTGGCACAGGAGACTATGTATGGAACAATCCAGTTTTTTAAATGTATTTTATCAACTTGTCTTCTGAAGATGCTCTGTGTTGGAGGATCAGTGAATCTGTGTTCGACTACTCCACCTAGGCTGCAGAGTCGAGCACAGATCCACTGAGAAACTTGTGGTTTCAGTAACATTTCCTTTAAAAACTGGACTTTTGAGGTTAAATACATGTTCATAAGTAGTTTCAATAAATTATAAGTTAAGAAGGGCATGGACATTTTTCTTTTTTAAATCGAAAAAATATATAACCATGAGACTAAAGTACCGAACTGGATCGTGAATTCTCTGTATCGTTGCAGCCGTATTAAATAAAATGAAAAACAATTAGTTGGCTCTTTGAGGGCAGCCATGATGCTTATGTGGTCCTCGGTCAAAATGAGTGCGACCCCGCTGGTCAACTGGACAAAAGACGAGTTGAAATGATGAAAAATATGGGTTTAGAAAGATACGACTACACAGCTCTGTCTAACAGGACACCGGGCCGGGCCGGGCCGGGCCGGGCCGTGCCGTGTAGCAACAAGCTGCAGAGTCGGGTTTAAAAGAGTCACACATCCATCAACACCTTGCTGGGTGTTTGTTGGGCAGCAGCTGTGGAGGTTTTCTAAATAACACACACACACACGCACACACACACAATCACGCACACACACACAATCACACACACACACACACACACATACACACACAAAAAACCCACCGAGCTCAGAGGGGTGTGCTGACGAGGCACCACCCCGACTTTAATGCTTTTTACACCTCCAGTTAAGCCTGCCGTCATGCAACAAGTACAGATCGGTCCATTTCACCAGACCTGAGGTGGAGCACTGTTAAACACACAAACACACACACACACACACACACACACACACACACAC
>NW_013952491.1:1693364-1696792 GCF_001266775.1 Austrofundulus limnaeus
ACACACACACACACACACACACACACACACACACACACACACACACACACACACACACACACACACACACACACACACACACACACACACACACAGAGTTTGTGTGTCTGTCTGCAGCCTGACTGCCTACGTTTCACACCAGTGACAGCTATGCAGCGCAGCAGCGAGGCACACGGATGGCTGAGCGTCGTGTTACCGAGCGGCCTCGAGAAGTTCATCCCAGCCGACACACGAGCCGCTCACCGCCTCGCTGATTTCTAATAACCGACAACAGGAGGCTTCCACCATCAAACTGTGGCTCAGAAGAGTCCAATCACAGACGCAAACTGACATTTCCAGGTTTGATTAGGTCTGGAGAAGGCGTACAGGCATATAAAAGTTTTTAAAAAATATCTTCGTCTCCATCTCGATACTAAAACCTTGAACCCAAACTCAGCGTCACACCTGAGCCCGAGGGCAGCATTCTTTCAGCTCAGCTGCTCCTCCGGCGTGCTGCAGCTTGTAACAAACGCTCCTGACAGACCCGGGGGTACAGAAGCTCACCTTTCCCCGCTCTTCCCTGGTGGGTCTTCGCCTGCGCCTCGTGACCCGGCCCGGCGGCGGGCAGCGCCGGCGGCAGGCGGGTCGGCGTGGACGGTGGAGAGCGGAGGTCCGGGCGAGGGGAGGCGAGCTCCCGGCCAACTGTTTGGTCTCCTTGTTCTGAAGCAGCTCCGGAGCCGGACTCTGAACCCGAGGGGGGCTCTCGGTTCTGGTTCTGTAGGGCAAAAGAGGACAGGAAACACCGGATCAGATACAGGAAATAATCCCTCAGCCTGAATCAAGATGGCCGCCATGTCAAACTGACCAGATAACCCAAAAATAACAACAACTCGGTCAATTTTAGAAATATTGAGCTAGAATTTGATGTGGTAGTAGCAGAGAGTCATCCCCACCTTATAACATAAGCTCAACACAACATGTATGGTGTGGTGTGAGGGTCAAAATTAAGACTATTGGTTGCTACATCCTTGTAGCAGGAGGATACCTCTGTTCCTAAACCAGCTGTCAGAGCAGAGAGGAGACCTCTGAAAGACCGCTGCAGCCGAATCATGCAGTTTATACATTCAAACTTCTCTTTAAAATCTAAATGAATGAATGAACGAATTTATTTGGTCACATTAAAGAACATGCCACACAAAAACAAACAAAACTTTAACCCTATATGACCAAATAGGTAGAGGCAGAAGTCAGTGGCTTGTTGTGCGTCACCTTACAATTCAAAATGGATTCCCCAAAACAAAACACACACACGCACACACACACACATAAAAGAGTCAAAAACAACAGGCCGTGTAAGCGTGAGCTCGCTGCTCTGCTACATAAATAAAACTCAATACGTGCTTAAAAAAAATCACACGGCAGATCTGAAAACAATTAAGTGTGCTGCTGCCACATCCCCACGTAACCGATCCAAACCCTCTGCTCCGTCTGCAGCTGAGGACGCTCAGAGAACGCAGAGCATGAATCAGCAGGAAAGGCATGAAAACAAGGAATGGAAATGACATTAAGAAATACTCCAGATATTAAAAACAAAAACAAACAGGTGGAGCCAGGCTGAGCTGACAGCAGGTCCTCTAAAACGCAACTCTGCTTTGTGTTTTATATACGGATAAAATACACACATAATGAGGCGATTATGCAAGTTTCTACTGCTCTAACTGTGCAGTAATTTCTTGCATGTGCTCTTTAAACCACTGAGTTGTTGCTGGATGTCTTTACTGGAAAAAAAATCTAATGCAACCATTTTTCCACTGAGTCACAGCTGCTTTGTGTTATAAACATTAAGATCCACGAGGACCAAAAATCTGCAGACCATGTCTTAAATAAAACAACCATCAGGTACTTTACTGCAGATAAATACAGATTATAAGTATTTTACTGCAGATAAATACAGATTATAAGTACTTTACTGCAGATAAACACAGATTATAAGTACTTTACTGCAGATAAATACAGATGATAAGTACTTTACTGTAGATAAATACAGATTATAAATACTGTACTGCAGATAAATACAGATTATAAATACTGTACTGCAGATAAATACAGATGATAAGTACTTTACTGCAGATAAATACAGATGATAAGTACTGTACTGCAGATAAATACAGATGATAAGTACTTTACTGCAGATAAATACAGATCATAAGTTGTAATGAGTGTTTTAGTACTTAATACATAATACTGGAAATGTATTTGTTTATTTATTCATGTAAATAACAACAAAATGTAAAAAAAAAAAAACCAGAATAAAACCTTCATATCTGGACACATCCAAACCATCTCAGTCTGGTGTCTAACTTTGTCTCTCAGTCCTTCAACCTGTGTTGTCCCTCTGATGATCTTTGTCCGTCTCAAGGAGAACCTCAACATCTTCAGCTCTGACACGTCTAGTTCTGTCTCCTGTCTTTTTGTCCATGTCTTTGTCTCCTGTCTTTTTCTCCATGTCTTTGTCTCCTGTCTTTTTNCATGTCTTTGTCTCCTGTCTTTTTGTCCATGTCTTTGTCTCCTGTCTTTTTCTCCATGTCTTTGTCTCCTGTCTTTTTGTCCATGTCTTTGTCTCACTGCTCTCTTGTAAACCTTCACGTTGACCTTTTTGCTGCTGCTCTTTTGTCACAGATCAAAACAGAAACAGAATAAAACCAGGTCCCGCTCAGCTTGTTTACGGAACGATATCTGGTGCTCTTATTCTGAAAGGACACGTGCACGGCTGCTGGAATCGATACAAGCAGAGACTTGATGCGTGATCATGGTTGTAAATTTATATTTCCATAACCAGACAGAGACGTTCAACGAAGCTATAAAATCCTCAAAAGAAAACCACGTTGGAGTTTTATTTGAGTGTTTGCGGCTCCTCACCACCCAGATTTAGAACTCTTAGAACTGACAAAATCCAAATGACTAAAGCCAGTTTGTTTTTAATGTCCTGCAGCACAGGAACAGTCCATCATGAGGACAATAAAGTTTAATTTTACAACATCTTTCGTTTAAAACTCCCTCCCCTTCTATAATTTCCAGGGCAGATTGCGTAAAATAAACTGCTCTGACTAATTTCCCTTCATCTTTCCAAACACCGCAGCTCGTTTAAATCACTTCCTTCACATTCTTCATCGCGAACGCTCGCAGCTTTACAAAAGCCGAGTTTCTCTCCATTAATCTGCGGCGTGCGACTGTTTCGGGTCCCTTCAAAGTTCAGAGAGAAGTAAAGACGAGCTAAAGCCAGANATTATAAGTACATTAGTGCAGATAAATACAGATTATAAGTATTTTACTGCAGATAAATACAGATGATAAGTACTTTACTGTAGATAAATACAGATTATAAGTACATTACTGCAGATAAATACAGATTATAAGTACATTACTGCAGATAAATACAGATTATAAGT
>NW_013952491.1:1696860-1704983 GCF_001266775.1 Austrofundulus limnaeus
CACACACACACACACACACACACACACACACACACACACACACACACACACACACACACACACACACACACACACCACAGAGAGTTGATTTCAGCGTTAAGAAATGTGCTGACCTGCACGAAGCAGGAGCCAAGGGCAACAAAACACTAAATACAAACGCTGCTCTGAGCCGGGTACTTTCCCTCCTCAGCTTAGCGTTAAAACTGCGGCTGCTCTCGGGCCAGATGAAAAACGTGAAGCTGTGTGTTTACGTCTGCGTCAAACAAAGACAGACACTTAAGCTTTTGTCTTTCAGCCCCCCTCCCTTTCCCCAATCTTTGTTATTTTCCCCCGTTTTCTCCTGCAGATGATCCCGAGGGTTAACGAGCCACTCGGCTTCCTGCACCATCTGGAAATCCCCTCCAGCTTCCTCCACCTCGGCTGAAGGACCACATCAGGGAGTAAACGTGATAAAATCTTTTATTAGCAACATAAACATCTATACGCACTTATAACGTGCATTAAATTATTTAACTTTTTACAGATAACCTAAAATGTGGAAACTGACATCAGGGGCGTCACTAGGATTCAAGGACAAGGGGGGCTTAGATTTTGTATATTATTTATTTGTAATGTGTGTGTGTGTTTGCATCAAAATGTTGAAATACTATCATATTTACATACAACATAAATAAATTTATGCTTATTATATTCATATTGTAAAATCATTATTTCATCATCATGCTTTTTATAATATATTTAGATAGTGTATTACAGTTAACCCTACTAAGAATATTTAAATAAGTTGTATTCTTCTTATACATGGAGCTTTGATAGCTGTAGGTTTGAGGTTTCCAGTGGAAAAAAAAAGTGTGTAAAACAGTTTTCAGCGAGTTATGTCAGGCTGATACTTCATTGAGCAAACAACTTTTCCAAGATGGTGGCCCGCGGCGCGACAGCAGCATTAGCGGTCCGTCTACCTACTCTTTATGTTCATGGTTACTACCAGCAGTGATGATTAATACTTTCTTGAAAAACTTTTGTACATCCACTTTTCACTGAGCATTCTCCTGGTCTGCTCACTGAGACTTCATGCTGCACTTAGCTGGCTCTGTGTGTAAACATGCTAGCATGCTGCTATTAAGGTTGCAGGGAAAACGTGGACTGAATTTCATGTGGTGGGAGAGTACTCTATGAAAAGTAGGGCTGTGTATTGGCAAGAATTTGGCGATACGATTCATATCATAACAGAGGGGTCGCGATAAGATATATCCCGATATATTGCGATACTGTAAGCAAGGCGATATATTGCGATACTGTAAGCAAGGCGATATATTGCGATACTGTAAGCAAGGCGATATATTGCGATNTAAGCAAGGCGATATATTGCGATACTGTAAGCAAGGCGATATATTGCGATTTTTTTTGTCCAAAAATTCTATTGAATAAAAACCTCTTACTGAAAAAAAAGAAAAGCTAATGTTTACTTACAATGCTAATGCTACCCTTACTCTCTGGCACTCAAGAGGTAGAGGAGCCAAATGGCTGGCTCCCTGCTGCCAACTAGTGGTCAGAGGCTGAACTACAACATAAAAATGAATGGTTGGCAAGAAGTTTGACATTTTAAACCTTAATAAAAAATTGATACAGGGCTTTAGAATATCGATACAGTATCGGGAAATGAAATATCGCGATAGTTCTGTGTATCGATATTTTCTTACACCCCTATGAACAAGTGGACTGGATTGGATAACGATGCACCAAAGAGGATCTCTACCTTACACTTTAAATTAAAGGGAATCTGACAGATTTATGATCATATACTTCAGTTAATAATGAAATTTTAAATGGTTATTTATTCTGACCACATTTTATTGAATTTTTGTAAAAAAAAAAACTTTTTTTTACACCAAAATAATTTAGGGGGGCTCCACCCCCCTAAAATAGGCCTAGTCACGCCACTGATTGATATTAATAACAGATTACATAAGATCTTTATTTCAAACTCTCTGGGCAATATGCATTCCTTCAAAGAATGCATTTATTAGTTTTGCAGCGGCTGTGTTTTTTTTGTACAATAAATCAAACGTGTTATAATTTTAAAAAAAGATGTAAAACAAAAAGAGAACAAAGTAAAGCAATTAGCTGTGGAAAAAGTTGTATAATTAAAGTTTAAATCTTTGAAGGAATCCATGTTGGCACATGCTTTAAATCACAAAGTTTAAAATAAATATGTTAGTGCTTCAAACTCATGGTCCGCAGGCCAAATCTAGCCCCCATTTACATTTCATCTGGCCCCAAAGTTAATACTTTAAATGTGAAATACTTTTAAGGTTTCTCTCTTTTTTTCTTCTCATGATAGTGGACCAACTTTTAAACCAATAAATTAAAGAGTCTGTGACGTGCCTATCCTTTCAATACAAAAAGTCAAAGAAAATATGTTTATATTTGGGAAAATTGTAATAAAACACATGATTTAACCCTTTTGTCACATAACTGGCATATTTTACTTTGAATTTGGCTCAGCTAAATTGACCAGGAAGTGACATCAAAGGGGAACTCTTAAAAAAAGAAAACTCTGGTCTTTGTTTATTGAAACAATATTATCTGAACTCTGACTCTTCTTCATTTCTCTTATAGGGACTAAAATTATCTAAAGAAACATGAGAAGATTCCCTGCTGGCTGTGTTGTTAGCCGTTGTAGCAAAGCTCTGTTTACATGCAGACATTCCTCTTTGACATCACTTCCTGTTACTTCACATGCAAATATCTCAACAACTGTTCATCTCAGTGGTGTCAAATTGCTTTTGCAATATATTATCAATGTTATCTTTCCAAAAGTGCAATCACAAAATGTCACAGACTCTTTTCAGCTTTAGATTTTGGTGTGGAATTTATTTTTTTTAATTTTACCGTCAAATATCTGGATTTTAATGAGCGTTTTCTTCTCTTTTTTTTGACGAGTTGCTTAATTGTGGTAAAACGTATCTCTTTTACACCAATATATTGTTTTAATTAAAGAGTTTTTCTAACGTTGGACAAATAAATAAATAAATAAAAACAGACACTTAGCCGTTAGCCTAGCCTAGCTCAGTAAGGTAAATATTCTTAACTCTTTACCAGAATATCGCTTCAAAACAATCCTCAGTGGAAAAGTTCATGAGATATTTCGCTAACACAATAGACAAAAACACGCCAAGACGGTTAAACTTTCTCAGCAGCACAGGTGAGCATTTGGTCCCTTACCTTGTTCCAGCAGGTGCAGGGTGAGCTGCAGGGCTGACAGGCGGCTGGCGGCAGGGAGGCGGAGCCGGGCGACAGGGAGGCGGAGCCGGGCGACAGGGAGGCGGAGCCGGGCGACAGGGAGGCGGAGCCGGGCGGCGAGGAAGCAGCGGGGGACACGGCGGCGTGAGGCACGAACGCGGTCTGATGGCGGTCAAGGTGAGGAACGGCAGGTTGATCACAGCCGGGCCCTGCAGCTGGTACCTCTCCTCCTCCTCGGTTCACCTGGAAACAAAAGTGAGGCGTCAGGAGGAAGCAGAGCATCATCACCTGTGTCCTGCAGGTAAAACCTGAGTGTGATGCTTTACCTACTCCTCTCTTATACACGCATTTCTGCCATCATTAAAAGTGGCGTTATCTTCTCACAATGACACGTTTTGACATATTTTACTTTAATTCAAACGTTTTTTTTTTAATTTATTCTGATTTAAAATGCAGAAAACAATTAAGCTTCAAGTTATCTTATGTTTGTTTTAATTTAATTAATTCTTAATCAGGTTTTAGGGAAGGACACAATGCAACTAGATGCTTTAAACGTATTAAACACTTTATTAAGATATATATTTTTATTTTCTTTATTTTAAAAACTTTATTCATTTCATAAAAAAACAAAAAAACCTGCTCTGACTCATAAAAAAGTTACTGTGTGCAGCTCATTTAATCGTGTTCTCCCAACTCAAGTTTTTTTACATTGATAATAGTGTGTTTGCTCAAATAATGGTTTTAAAGTAGCAGTAGATTTATTTATTGACAAGATATTTAATGAAATTACTGATTTTTGTGCAGTTTTACAGCTCTTTTTTGAAGCAGTTTGACTTCTTATGTGAACTTTTCTGCAGATTTCAGCAGAAAATCTCTTTTATATCTCAGCATCGTCTTGTTGAACTTGTACTGATCTTGTTCAGCTGTTCTTAAGAAGCTGCTTTCACTTCCTGTAAAGTACCACCGTTAAAACCTTTAAAGCCATAAAGACTATAAAACACTTTATATATCATATCGACATGAGGATTGAGTCAAATTTGGTCAAAATGACCTGATTACATTTTCAGATTCCTGCTTTATAAGCTACATTTTGATACCTGGATCATTCATGATAAGCAGATATTTGACTTAATTTGTCTTGTTTAATGACGACACATTAATATTTGGTCTGAATTAAGGGTTGGGCAAAATTGTGCCGTCATCAGAAAAAAATTGATTTTTTTTTGGCATTTTGACGATTAACACGATTAATGCCAGCAGGCAGACTGACTGGAGATTTCCCCGGTCTGTCTGCTCAACGCTCCTCTCTGCTTCAAATATGACCAACATTTAAAAAATGTTCTTTATTTATCATAACTCCAGTTTTACTGGGTCTATCAACACCTTTTAAAAATTGATGCACAGCCTGAAGTCTGTACTTTTGACACAATTTGGAACAGATTTTTACGGAGAGCAAATCTTCCTCACCACAATGATTTAATTTGGTCATATTTAAAGGGCGTGCAGGTGTCCAGGGACTCCAGGGGATTAATCGTCATATTAATCGTTATCGGCTAAATATCACAATTAATCGTGATTAATTTTTTTGCCAAAATTGCCCAACCCTAGTCTGAATCCTTATTTTATGTCATTTTAACAGTGTTGTATAAAGTACCTCAAAGTGAGTAAAAGTACAAGTATCTTATCATAAAAATACTTTGGTAAAAGTTAAAGTCTTCTCTAAAAATATTACTTGAGTAAAAGTACAAGTATCTTATCATAAAAATACTTTGGTAAAAGTTAAAGTCTTCTCTAAAAATATTACTTGAGTAAAAGTCTTAAAGTATCTTATATTTTTTGTACTTAAGGATCAAAAGTAAATTTCTGACACAAAATCTACTTAAGTATTAAAAGTAAAAGTACTGAGTAAAAGTGATCAGTTACGTTTTACAAAATGACATTTATTGGGAGGTGACTTCTCCAAAAAATATATTTTCTAACAGCGTGCAGCTGTGATGGGTTGTGTACAAAGTAATAGTGTGTCAGAATGGTATATATTTATACTTCTCATCCAAACACAATTAAATTCACTCTATCCAGGAGACACTATTTAAGGATAGTATTTTTTTTTAAAACAACTCAGAATAAAACAGGAGTAACGACTTTCTACTTCTTACCTTTTTTAAAAATGTAGTGAGTAGAAAGTACAGATAATTGTGTAAAAATGTAACGAGTAAAAGTACAAAGTACGCTGAAAAATAATTACTCAAGTGAAATACAGATAACCAAAATTTCTACTCAAGTACAGTAACAAAGTATTTGTACTTAGTTACTTTACAACTCTGCATTTTAATGAGATTCTTTTAAATGTAATTATAACGACGAAAGCTCAAATAGTATTTGAAAGAAACAAAAACGTTGCTAGCTCGGAGGGAAAATATCAAATGTTCAGGCTTTTTAAGAATCAGATGCTAAAAAAAAAAGTGCTTCCTGATTATATTTCACAGTTCATTCATATGATACATTGATTTATTCATTATAGTTTGACAATGTTTTAATCAAAATACCACTTTTAGGCTCAATCTTTGTTTTGATGTGAGGGGTCACATATTTTATTCATATTTCTGATTCTGATTAAAGATCTCAGTTCTGATGGTTTGTTGACAAACAGCTAAACCTGAACATTACTGAACTTTATTTTTTCACAAATTAAAGGCGTTTTGATTGAAGCCCATGTGTGACCTTTGACCCCGGGCTTTCCGGGCCCTCACCTGCAGGATGTCCTGGATCTGACCCAGCTGCTGCCTCAGCACCTGCTTCTGGTGGAAGCTGAAGGCCGGGTGGTTGGAGGCCATGGTGAAGAGCAGCAGGAACTGCTCCTCCGTCCTGCCGTCGTTCAGCGCCAGCCCGTAGTTGTTTATCACCGCGTCTATGTGGGTCAGGGTCCGGTACAGGACCCCCGCGGCCTCCCGGCTGTCCGAGCCCAGCAGGGCCAGGGACACCAGCAGCTTGCTGCGCACCACCTCGTCCGTGATGTTGGTGAGGCCCGACAGGTCCGCGGGGTTGTTGGCCTTGATCTCCGCGTCCCGCAGGGAGTGATAGTCCTTGCGGGCCAGGTCCTCCAGGCAGGAGCCGAGGAACCGGAGCTCCACCGGGACGCAGAGGTCCAGCAGGCCGCACAGGAACTCCGCTCTCTGGGCGGAGGTGAGGCAGGAGAACCAGCGGTACACCTCCTCCCTCTGGACGCAGCCCCGGCTCTCCACCATCCTCCGGCTCCGGCGGATCAAACTCTCGGACTTTCAAAGGAAAACTCCACATCAAAGGGAGCGCGCCGCGCCGCGCGCGTGCGTAAAAGCGTCCAGAACGCTCTTTGTCAACTTCGTCCTGCAGTGTCCTCTTCTCTTTTTAAAGCCTTTTCTTTTCCTCACGTGAATAAAAAGAAGGAAGCAAACACTTTGGATGCTTTTCTCCAAAATAATAAAGAACAGAACCTCACCAGAACCGCCTCAGGAGGTTCGGACGGTTCGGGTTTATTTTTTTGTCCTCTGCGCCGTGTCCCCCGCCGCCGCTCGGACCTCAGCTGTTTTCACATAGAAACAAACTAACTAATAACAAAAAAGACTCCATTCAAAGAAACCCCGAACCCTCCCGAGAGTTTTGGGTCGGAGCCGCACGTCCGTCACGGCCGCTGCCGAACCCCACTGTCCTCATGGCTACCAGCACGAGACGGCAGCACGAGCCGGGCCCGGGGATAAAGTTTAAAAACAAAAACAAGCTGCAGCTAATGCTAACCTAGAGTTAACACGCACGGAACATCAAACCCTCTGACACGTTACGGTAAAAGTTTAATTCTCTGTCCGTAAATGAGTTAAAAACTGGAGAATCCTCTCCGTGTTCCGATTGGACTCCAAAAACCAAGAAAAAAAAAAAAAAAGAAAACAGCTGTGGATAACATTATACCAAGTCCGGCAACAAGTCCAACCCACCGTGAAGAATAACCTCCTCTGATTGGCTATGAGACCTGTCATTATCCTGACCGCGTCTCCTGATTGGTGCAGAGAGATTTCTCTGACTTCTCCTGGAGTTTTGGGCTCTCGAACCAGAACCTGGTTCGGCTGGTGCTTTAAGACGGTCAACATCATGAAACGTCACATCTTTAACAAACTGCACATCATGTAGGGAGATTTGAAGGGAATAATTAAGCTAAACATCTTGCTATAATAAAATATGTTAGACTGTTAAAACAAACTTGTTTGAAATTTAATAATAAATTGGTGTAAAAATATTTTTGTTAAAATGACCTAAATGTAACAGATGAATCAAACTAAAATGACTAAAACTCGTTAGCACTCCCTTGTTTAAAAAAAAAGTTGACTTTATGTAATTTACATGTGTCCAGAAGATGGCGCCAGAGGCCCTTTTTTAAAAAATGAGCAGAAAACACTGCGGGCAAAGTATCTCTAATTTAAAAAAAAATACGACCAAATAACTTATTTTATATCATAAAACTTATTTTTATCATAAATTTAAATGTATCTGTTTCTACCTGTAACAACACTTCTTTACCTCACCTGCGCTCTTTACCAAACAGACCACGCCCACATCGTTAAACCCGCCCCCTGCTGACGGAAGAGAGTTTGTGGATGTTGTTATAGCAACCATATTCCTCCTTCCCAAACAGGCACACTCCCTTATTGCATCAGGGATGCTGCTGCCACACACACACACACACACACACACACACACACACACACACACACACACACACAATAATTCCTCCTGGGATGAAGCAACAATGAGAGCATCTGGTTAATCTTTGAGCTGCAGCACCTGCTTTACCTGCTGCTTACACACACACACACACACACACACACACACACACACACACACACACACACACA
>NW_013952491.1:1704993-1723818 GCF_001266775.1 Austrofundulus limnaeus
CACACACACACACACACACACACACACACACACACACACACACGAAAGCAAGAAGAAAAACACACTAGACAAGTTGTTTTCTTTGAAACACTTTCATTATTTTCTCCACACAACTGAAAATCAAAAAAACGAATATTTTCAAGAAAGAAAGAAAGAAAGAAAGAAAGAAGAAAAGGAGAGAAAGAAGGAGAGAAAGAAGGAAGAAGAGAGGAGATCTGAAGTATAGAAAGAGCTTGGCATGCTGTAGCATGCTGCAGACTAAATCGGTGGCGCAGGACGTCGTCACCTGGCCGATTGTTAACGGCAGAGCCTCTCGAATCTTTCTGAGACCGGGAACAAAAAAATACAAACAAATAAATAAATAAAAACAAAGAATCTGTTGCCTCTCGGGCTGCAGGCACATCCAACTTCAGCTGATGAACGAACAGCAGAAATAAACCTACAGCCAGTTTTCAGCTCCAGAACAAAGGTGGAGAAACGCTGGCAGACAAAAACCTAATCAAATAAAAGCTCCTGGTTGTTGTTACTGATGGAGATGAAACTCTCATTACACTAAATTAAACAATACATTTAGGGAAAAAGCCACAAATATTACTGAAACCCACAGATTCCTGGAGTCACCTTAATTTAAGAAGGCTGCCAACTGACTGCAGAGACACAAAAATGTTTATAAATTTAGTTCATTTTGCAGAAACTGACCTAAAAATTGGTGTAGTACTCAGAAAGTACTTGGAAAAAACTATTAAATAAAAATACCTGAACAGAAAATTACTGTTAAAAATTAATTTCACTGATAAGACTTGAGTAAAAATCATAAAACTGCTCACAATAACCTGGAACGTAAAATTAATGCACTCTAAAAAAGGAGTGTTGCATTTACTGAGAAAATTGACCAATTTACACATTTTCTTTGAAAGAAATGTGGAAATTACTTTACATACTCAATTCGGTTTAGTGGAACCAGTTGGCATAAATAAATTTAACACATAAGAAACATATTTATGTTTGTAACGAGGAACAAGATGTTAAAAGTAAACAGATTAAAGTAAAAGTTACGATAAAAAATACTATGTGCAAAACATTTCTTAGTGCTGTAAGAAAGTAAATGTAATTTTTTTTTCTTGTAATGCAGACGAAGCGAGAGAAAGGAGCACAGTTTTAAATAAAAATCTGACGGTATAAAAAATGTAAAGTTCAAAGCGGTTGTGTCGTTAGTTGCATCGACATGTTTTTTAATATTACTCTCGTCATAAATCAAACGAGCTCGTACGACAGGTCCATTAGTTCTTCAGTTGTTAACTCTATGCTAATTTTGATAATTTATAATGTTAATATATCGATATTTTGGCAATTATTACCATCCAAATTCACAGCCACTTTCTTCTGGTGTTATCGACAAAGGACCCGGTCCACCAAGACTGGGTAGATGCAGACCCTGTCTATTGTTAGCATGGCTACACAGCTGGGGTGTCAGAATAAGGCTCAGAGCTGATTGGCCAATTCTAGTTCATTAATCACATGAGGGGGCTTGCCACACATTTTGTGCTCTATAGAGCCTATAGATGAACCCAGTTGGTCAAAAGAGGTGTCAATCAAAGAAGACAACCAATCAAATTGTTCAAACAGCCTATTACGCAAATTCAAAGTCCTGGTAGTGTTGGTCTATGGCGCAGTATGAGGGCCAAAATCAAGACTATTGTGCAACCAGCAGTTGCTACATCCTTGTAGCAGGAGGCTATATCTATTCCTAATCCAGCTATTGATCTGATTAATGATAGGCCGACACCGCTAACTGAGCAGCTGACACTGGTAAATGAGGAGGAGACTACTCATTTGTGTTAGCATCGGAGAGGCTAGCGACCAGCATGGATAAACTGGCATTGGCATTGGAGAGACTAGCGACTAGCATAGATAAGCTGGCATGAGTATCAGAGAGGCTAGCAACTAGCATGGATAAGCTGGTGTTAGCATCGGAGAGGCCAGCGACTAAAATGAATAAGCTGGCATTAGCATCAGAGACGCTAGCGACCAGCATGTCTAAACTGGCATTAACATTGGAGAGGCTAGGGACTAGCATTGATAAGCTGGCGTTAGCATCGGAGAGGCTAGGGCGGCTGGATAAGTTGGCATTAGTATCAGAGAGGCTAGCAACTAGCATGGATTAGCTGGTGTTAGCATTGAAGAGGCTAGCGACTAGCATGCCTAGGCTGCTTACCTACTATATTAGACACAAACCGGCCTCTCAGTTAGCGGTGTCGGCCTTTCATTAATCAGATCAATAGCTGGATTAGGACTAGATGTAGCCTCCTGCTACAAGGATGTAGCAACCACTGGTTGCACAATAGTGTTAATTTTGGCCCTCATACTGCTCCATATTAGTCAGGCTATAACGAGGCAGGAAGTAACCGTAAACTGGGAACGTACCGCGGGTGGTACATTGAGGGTTGGGGGTTTGATCTACAGGTCAGCGGTGACGTTAATTTATGAACACGAGCTTTAAATCTGCAACTCAGACTAATTTAGTTTGACACCAGATGTGTCAACATGGAAGGCCACAAAGACCACACACACACACACACACACACACACACACACACACACACACACACACACACGCACGCAGAGCGTGGCCCATCAGTAACAACAACCAGACCTGCAGATGAACCAAAAGGCGGGAGTTTCATACCGAGGAGCGGTCTGTGGCAGAACAAACAACAGAACCAACGTATTGCACATGAATGAGAAACAACCCTTAATAAATAAATTAAAAGATACAAATCTGTTGAAAAACGTGATCTGACAATGAAAAAAAGTTTGTCTGTCCCCATCTGCGCTTGCCGGCCTGACGGGCAGACCGGCTCGGCCCGATCGGGTCTGGATGTGAGCCGTCGAGGCTCACCTCGAGTCCAGCTCCTGGACTTTATCGTCTCCACGTAGTCCAGCTGTTTGGACCGTTTACAACATTCTGTCCGTTTCTTTGGGCTCCGCGTTGACCGGACCAAGCTCCGTTAGCTTGCTCTGTTAGCTCGCTCCGTTAGCTTGCTCCGTTAGCTTCTTTAGCCGGGGCGATGGCGCGGCCGCCCCTTCGGTCCCGGACCCCCGGGAGGGCCGGCAGATCCGCTGTAATACTCGCATGAACTGATAAGTTTCTCTAGCATAGGTAGGTTTGACTCTGAAAGCTGCTCAAATAAAAAAGTGGATAAACAAAACAGCCATTCCAATGTTGAGCAGGATCACCATGACGACCAGGACGGAGCTGTAGGCCTGCGTGGGAGAGCGAAGAGAGAAGAAGAGTCGACGTTAAGGACACACAAAAAGCTGGTTTTGTGCACGTTCAACACGCAGACTTTTAACTGTTTCCATGAATCAAACACATCTGTAAGGTTCATATTAAAAAAGTCGTCTCTTTCTAACAAAAACACAAATATTTATCCTTCATTTAGTCAGAAAAACACAAAACCTTATTGATGCATTACTTGTACGACTTAAAAACAGATGCTTGTGTGTCAGCTGTGAGCTGAACTTTCTGTGGAAATTTGCAAAAAGAAAAAAAGACTCCCATTTAAAATTTTAAATGATGTGAAGTTAGCCTGACACGTCTGGGTTTCCTCACATCTTCTGCCAAGATCCTGTTTTATCTCCATTTATTCATTTATTTACTTACTTACTTATTGTCTCCCAGCTTTGGCTGATTTTTTCCTGCACTGAGCAACATAAACTCATTAAAGGGATCCACGATTAGTTGTAACTTAAGACTTTATTTGATAAACATATATTTTAACTGTGAAATAAAGACTGTAAAAATACTGTAGGATGTTTAGTTTTTATAATTTTCAAATGTATATTTTWARARWWTTTWACACYGACGGYGCCATTTTATTTKCACYCAYAGCATTCTGGGTAAATGATGACGTGGATAGGTCCTCGGTGCGAGGCTGCTAGCGAGCTATATCCACCCTGAAGGTTAATCTTGGACAATATCTGATGATCGACTCTTTTAAATGAAACCAGAGAGCGTTGACAGAGAGGAGAAGGTAGAAATGACTCAGCCTGGAACTGAAAATATGGATGGAGGACAGCAGAGCTGCTTCATGGTGGGAGTACAGTTCCCTGTCGTGCTCCTGTGCTGCTGACCACCTGGTTAGACACGCAGTTAACACGCTTAAAAATTTAGCAAAAGCTCATTCCCATTCACAGGCGTGGGGACAGAGCTCTGTACAAAAAGGCAAGGAACACATTGACCAGGGAAATCAGAGTGGCTAAAAAATGCTGTTCTGAAAAGCTGAAAAGTCAGCTCTCAGCCAACGACCCTGGTTCAGAGTGGAGAGGTCCTCAGCACATCACAAACTACAGAAGACCACTCAGCACATCACAAACTACAGAAGACCACTCAGCACATCACAAACTACAGAAGGCCACTCAGCACATCACAAACTACAGAAGGCCATCCCACGCTGCCGAGGCTAACAAAGCCCTGGCTGACGACCTGAACAGCTTCTATTGTAGGTTTGAGAAGAACTCATTCACACCTCTACACAACCCCACAGCTCATCAACAAGACAGTGAGGACCCTCTTTCTCTCCCTCCCCACCACTCAAGCTGCATTCCAGACACACGAAGGTGATGTGAGCCAATTGTTCTGGAAACAAAAGATCAAGAAAGCTCCAGGACCAGACGGTGTTTCACCTTCCTGCCTTAAAGGTATCATATCATGCTTTTAAATCCTTTTTCACGTCTAAATCATTCACTTATGGTCTATTTAAAWTAAAAKTGCAKCACTTTGGTCTTAATTCCTCGTTTTTGTTGCTCCACAGACTCCTTGCTTTCCTTGCTTTACCCCTGTTCTGAGTTGCGCCTCAGAGCAAGCTGTTTTGGTGCGGTCTCTTTAAATACAAGTGAGATATTTCACACCCCGCCCCCTCCAGGTGAGTGTTCGACTCCACCCCGTTCGGCCATGTTTGTAGTTTCATAGCAACAACACAGTTATCTACCGACTAAAAACTGTTTTTAAGATAAAATAAGATAAGATAAAACTTTATTGATCCCACAGTCTGGAAATTTGCACATTACTGCAGCTTAATACAAGAGAGGCTGAGAAAAAATAATGAAAGATTAATAAAAGATAAACAAAACCCCACAATATACACATGTATTATATAGTAATGTACCAATGCACATATACACATACAGCGGGTAAAATAAGTATTGAACACGTCACCATTTTTCTCAGTAAATATATTACTAGAGGTGCTAATGACATGAAATTTTCACCAGATGTTGGCAACAACCCAAGTGATCCATACATACAAAGAAATCAAACCATAAATGTCCAGAAATGAAGTTATTTGTAATAATGTGGAATGACACAGGGAAAAAGTATTGAACACACTTACTGAAATTTATCTAATACTTTGTACAAAAGCCTTTGTTGTCAATGACAGCTTCAAGACGCCTCCTGTATGGAGAAACTAGTGGCATGCATTGCTCAGGTGTGATTTTGGCCCATTCTTCCACACAAACAGTCTTCAAATCTTGAAGGTTTCGTGGACCTCTTCTATGAACTCTGATCTTTAGTTCTTTCCATAGATTTTCTGTTGGATTCAGGTCAGGTGATTGGCTGGGCCATTCCAGCAGCTTTAGTTAATGGATGGATGACTAAAACTGAAACTGAAACTGAAACTAAAGCTGCTGGAATGGCCCAGCCAATCACCTGACCTGAATCCAACAGAAAATCTATGGAAAGAACTAAAGATCAGAGTTCATAGAAGAGGTCCACGAAACCTTCAAGATTTGAAGACTGTTTGTGTGGAAGAATGGGCCAAAATCACACCTGAGCAATGCATGCCACTAGTTTCTCCACATGACGCTATTAACTACAAAATCAAGCAGCGAGGAAAAAAATGGTGGACTATGAAATCCAGTTGGCCGGAAATACATTACCATAAATGGTAGTTCCGAAGAAAAAAGTGTGACGAAATAAACAATGAAATGAAATAAGCAACAGCAGATTTTGAACAAACTGAAAAATTTGACACATAAAATAATATAAAAATATCTTTGCAGTAACTGGACAGAATAAATTAAAGTTTTCTACACTCCTAGACACTATAATTGCACAAAAAATGTTTATAAATGCAAAAAAAAGTGCATTTAGCATGATATGTCTCCTTTAAGACCTACGCTGAACAACTGGTTCCAGTCTTCACAAATATATTCAACAGATCACTGGAGCTGTGTGAAGTTCCTTCCTGCTTCCCTCTGTTTTCCTCCTGTCTGCCTTTACTCGGCCCCGCCCACTCACACCTGACCCTCATGTTTGTCTCCCAGGTTTTTCCTGTTTCCACTCGTTAGTTTCCCCTTTTTAGTCAGTTCCTTGTCCTCAGTCTTTGTCAGATCTTTGTTTGCTGTTTCTTGTTCTTGTTCATGTTATTGCCTAGACATTGTTTGTTATTTGCTGCCTTAACAGCTTCTTGTTCTCATTTAATAAATGTTTTTGTATAAACTCACTCAGTCCTGCATCTTGGGGTTCTATCCAACCAAGCCTCTCATAACACAGACATCAATTTAAATGCAAAAAAATAGTGCTTTACATTTTTGATTATTGCAGTTTTTAAAAATAACCATAAATGATTAAAAATTAGTTACTAGGTTTGTTTACAGTTATTATTCTTATATTTAACAGAGTTATTAGCAAAGTTTGCTACATAAACAAGTAATATCTGGGGTCAGGAGGGTGGGGCTGGAAGCAAAAATGTTTAAAACCACTGATCTAGTGGAGAAGTGACACATATGACCAACAGGTCTGACAGCTTTCACCCTCAGCTGTTGACACTGCTGTTGATCAATAATATTTAAAGAACGCAATTAGTGCTTATAAATTTAGAACATAAATTTAGCGAGTGCTAAACCACTAAACCTAAAGCACTAATCCAGAAATTACTTCCCCTATTAGCGCTTTAGTGGAACTGTGCCCTTCACTGCTCAGTTCTTACACATTTGACCGACACGTCCACGCCTGTTTTCTGTTCACATCATTGTTTACTGAATACTCAGCGCTCACTGAAGGAACACACGTCACTGCTTTCATTCCAAATGTTTGGATGTGCAGCACAAGATGAGTTACAGCTCATAGTATGTGACGGGGATGACTCTCAGCTACTACCACACCAAATTTGAGCTTAATGTCTGTAAAAATGACAGTTTTAGGTATTTTTGTGTTTGCTGTTGATTAGCTGTGGCAGCCATCTTGAACTGGGTTGACTCTACATGGTAATCAGATGTGCATCCAGTGATTCATGGGATATTTTGCTAACAGACAGACAAACCTTTCACGGAAGCAGGTCATTATTAACGACTGACATTTTTTTTTATTGCTTAATCAGTCTCAGGATTAAAAACTCTGCAAGAATACCACCTAATTTTATGCAAACTGCCTTCACAGAAATGAATCCAAACATTATTCAACGCTGATAAAGAGGCTGATTTATCGTGTCAACAAACCTTTTTAGCTTTTTTAATCTGAAGCATAGACTGTGACAAGCAGCCGTGTTTATTATCATCTGAAAGGTTTTAAACACAAACTTATATTAACTTATCTCATATTTGCAGAAGCGTATTTGTGTTTTTATCTCTTGCTGACTGTAACACTTCCTGTTTCCTGTCGTGGCTCCAGCAGCGGCAGGATGATGCAGGACCAGGACAGGTGGGCCGACCGGGGAAACACACCTGGTTAAAACCTCCTCTGATCATTTTTTTAAAATTTACATTTGTTTGGAGCTAACACAGGAGCTGAGTTTAATCATTTTAAAAGGAAGCAGTAAAGATTCCCAGGATAGTTTTTATCCTAGAGCCACTCTGGACAGCAGATTGTGTGAGACTTTAAAGCTCTGGGATGAACGGTAGAGGTTGATATGATTTCATTGACTGAATGTTTAAATGTCTCCTGCTGCTGTGGTGGACGCTCAGAGACGTGATGGTTTGGATGATCATGTAAACACGCCTGATGCCTCGGACTGAACGCAGACACCAAGATGCTATTTTGGTTCAAAGGTTTCATGCGGCTACGCTAACAAGCCGAGCGTCTGCTTCACTCTTCCTAAATAATTCACCGTTTCTGGCCGAAGCTAACGCCGGGGATGCCTGTGTGAATTTGTTGACTTTCATGAAGACGTGTGGCACTTCATGTCTGCGTGTTGCAGCCGTGTTGGTTCCCATGGTGCTCACTGTGTATTTATGTGAGACAGATTGTATCTGTGGGTTCTGTGAACCTGTTCTACACGGGGCTCACTTGCCTCTCTGCTGATGCAAACACACATACACAACCCTCACTCCTCTTCACCAGTACCGATGGACGCTCGGCGATTGGCTGCCGTCGATGCGAGGCATACGCTGTTCCCTAGCAACAGAGCGCTGGTCAACCAATCAGGGGCTTTCAGTGAGGAAGAGGCAGGTTTGTCATCCTGTTGTTACTAAGGTGCAGAGAGGAGTGCTGGGATTACCTCTGCACATGATTCAGTCTGCATGTGTTTCACATGTTTCTGTCTGCATGTGTGTTTCACATGTTTCTGTCTGCATGTGTGTTTCACATGTTACTGTTTACATGTGTGTGTTTCACATGTTTCTGTCTACATGTGTGTGTTTCACATGTTACTGTTTACATGTGTGTGTTTCACATGTTTCTGTCTACATGTGTGTGTTTCACATGTTTCTGTCTGCATGTGTGTTTCACATGTTACTGTTTACATGTGTGTTTAACATGTTTCTGTCTGCATGTGTGTGTTTCACATGTTACTGTTTACATGTGTGTTTACCATATTTCTGTCTGTATGTGTGTTTCACATGTTACTGTTTACATGTGTGTGTTTCACATGTTTCTGTCTACATGTGTGTGTTTCTACATGTGTGTGTTTAACATGTTTCTGTCTGCATGTGTGTTTCACATGTTACTGTTTACATGTGTGTTTAACATGTTTCTGTCTGCATGTGTGTTTCACATTTTACTGTTTACATGTGTGTGTTTCACATGTTTCTGTCTACATGTGTGTGTTTAACATGTTTCTGTCTACATGTGTGTGTTTAACATGTTTCTGTCTACATGTGTGTGTTTCACATGTTTCTCTCTACATGTGTGTGTTTCACATGTTTCTGTCTACATGTGTGTGTTTAACATGTTTCTGTCTACATGTGTGTGTGTAACATGTTTCTCTCTACATGTGTGTGTTTCACATGTTTCTGTTTACATGTGTGTGTTTAACATGCTTCAGTCTGCATGTGTGTTTCACATGTTACTGTTTACATGTGTGTGTTTAACATGTTTCTGTCTACATGTGTGTGTTTAACATGCTTCAGTCTGCATGTGTGTTTCACATGTTTCTGTCTACATGTGTGTGTTTCACATGTTTCTGGCTGCATGTGTGTGTTTCACATGTTTCTGGCTGCATGTGTGTGTTTCACATGTTTCTGGCTGCATGTGTGTGTTTCACATGTTACTAGCTGCATGTGTGTGTTTCACATGTTACTGTATACATGTGTGTGTTTAACATGTTTCTGTCTGCATGTGTGTTTAACATGTTACTGTTTACATGTGTGTGTTTCACGTGTTTCTGACAACATGTGTGTGTTTCACATGTTACTGTTTACATGTGTGTGCTTAACATGTTACTGACAACATGTGTGTGTTTCACATGTTACTATTTACATGTGTGTGTTTAACATGTTTCTCTCTGCATGTGTGTGTTTCACGTTACTGTTTACATGTGTGTTTCACATGTTACTGTTTACATGTATGTGTTTAACATCTTACTGTTTACATGTGTGTATTTAACATCTTACTGTTTACATGTGTGTGTTTAACATGTTTCTGACTACATGTGTGTTTTTCACATGTTACTGTTTACATGTGTGTGTTTCACATGTTTCTGTCTGCATGTGTGTTTAACATGTTACTGTTTACATGTGTGTTTCACATGTTTCTGTCTACATGTGTGTGTTTCGCATGTTACTGTTTACATGTGTGTGTTTCACATGTTACTGTTTACATGTGTGTGTTTCACATGTTACTGTTTACATGTGTGTTTCACATGTTTGTGTCTACATATGTGTGTTTCACATGTTACTGTTTACATGTGTTTGTTTAACATGTTTCTGCCTGCATGTGTGTTTAACATGTTACTGTTTACATGTGTGTGTTTCACATGTTACTGTTTACATGTGTGTNACATGTGTTTGTTTAACATGTTTCTGCCTGCATGTGTGTTTAACATGTTACTGTTTACATGTGTGTGTTTCACATGTTACTGTTTACATGTGTGTGTTTAACATCTTACTGTTTACATGTGTGTGTTTAACATCTTACTGTTTACATGTGTGTGTTTAACATCTTACTGTTTACATGTGTGTGTTTCACATGTTTCTCTCTACATGTGTGTGTTTCACATGTTTCTGACTACATGTGTGTGTTTAACATGTTTCTGACTACATGTGTGTGTTTAACATGTTTCTGACTACATGTGTGTGTTTCACATGTTTCTGACAACGTGTGTGTGTTTCACATGTTTCTGACAACATGTGTGTTTCACATGTTACTGTTTACATGTGTGTGTTTAACATGTTTCTGACAACGTGTGTGTTTAACATGTTTCTGACTACATGTGTGTGTTTAACATGTTTCTGACAACATGTGTGTGTTTAACATGTTACTCTGTCTGCATGTGTGTGTTTCACATTTTTCTGTCTACATGTGTGTTTAACATGTTACTGTCTGCATGTGTGTGTTTAACATGTTACTGTTTACATGTGTGTTTACATGTTTGTGTCTACTTGTGTGTTTCATGTTACTCTGTCTGCAAGTGTGTTTAACATGTTACTCTGTACATGTGTTTGTGTGTATGTGTGTGTGTGTGTTTAACATGATACTCTGTTTGCCTGTGTGATTGTTGTGTTTCTGTCTACATGTGTGTGTTTAACAGGTTTCTCTATGCATGTGTGTTTACATGTTTTTGTCTACATGTCTACGTGTGTGTTTACATGTTTCCAGGCACGGCCAGTCTAGCCCCACCTAAAACAAAACTATTTCACTCCACAAAGTAGTTCCTCCTCATAAACAATGTAAACCTGGTTATTGACTTAGCTTGTCATGTATTGTTTTTTCTGTGTTTTTCAATTATTTAGACAATTTTAAATTGAATTTGAAATGTTTTTCAGTGATTCCGTTTTAATTTTTTTACTTATTTACAATCACAGGGTGGTACAGCTCGACGCCCTGCATTTGTCAGTGGATTTATCATGTTAATATATAATGTTTACTCTCCATCAGCAATAATAAGTACCATCAGCTCCTCTGAATAGTCATTGGGGTGTTAAAAATTACGCCCTATAGACACTTTATGTTGGTTTTTGCGCATTGATATGAACAATAACGTGAGCTCATAAAAAGCAGAAATTGTGTTCAGCAAAACTTGTGTCGAGCATAGGAGGAGATATGCTGTTTAAAAATGTATTTGGAGCAAACAGCCAACTTGAACTGAACGACAAAAACTACTGACATAAAAGGAAAAAAAAACAGGACTTATTTTGCCAAGAAGGTAGGACATTTGTACCCTAAAATGTGGCAACTGTATTACTGTGTTTGTGCTAATATAAAGCTGCAGTCATGAAGTCATCTGTCAGGGAGTTATTCTGGAGTGTTACTGCAGAATTATTACTCAAAATTTATTTAGAAAATTGAATGCAGAAATCTGTGTAGCTACCTTTCTGATTCATTCCACTCACAATTAGCTAAAATACAAAATATGTTCAGGTGGGAGCAGGAGGCGTTTCTCTGGATTAGACTGGATTTTAAACATTTTTTCCCCCCGAGATAAAACCTGTGGGGAGGGAGAAAAATGACGACAACTTTGTGTACAAATAACTGATTAATTAAGTAACATAGCCTATATAACCTTTTCAGAGAAAACAGGTATGTTATATATTTCTGTCTACATATATACATGTGTTTGTTTGATGTGTTTCTGTCCACATGTGTGAAGTTCTTTTTTGCAGCAGGTAGTCGTTTTGTTCTCTTCAGATAAGTTAAAATAAAATGAGCCTAATTTATTAGTTTATACAAAGCAAGATAGAAGTGGAGTTTATTCCCACGGCGTTCAGAAATGTGTGGTTTGCAGCTGATTCTTTCATTAGCTAATGCTGCAACCGTATTATCGCAGCGGATTAGTGCGGTCCACTGGGGCCGAGTTAAGACAGAACCCAAAAAATATAAATCATATTACAGCAGTGTAATCCCTCCTGCCTGTTCATTGCATGAAAAAGATTTCTCTTTATTTCACGAGGGCAAACCTTGTGCTACTCCCTCAGGATTATCTTATTATGCAGGATAACGCAGAGTTCTGTCACGGTGGACAGGCTGGATCCTCATGACGGTGGCTAACAAATCCTTTTAGTCAAATCAATGCGTAGGAGTGACCCGACAAATGTGACAAAGGCAGCATACAGCTGCTGTCCGCTTATTAAACCATGGAGACATGAAATGCTCAATCTAATGACCGGGCCTTTCACCATGATCAAAATCAAAGCTGCAATCATCAATTCTTCTGTCAGAACCACTGATTCTGTACGAGTGAAATGGGTTTTAAAACTTGTGTTTTTAAAGATGAAACACTACATTAGTTAGTTTTTATTATAAAGCTGTTTGTGTGCAATATAATAAAGTTTAAAGTACCTATGACATCATTTTTATAATAAAAAATAAATGCATTTTTTGAAAAGACAACACTGATAACATGATACCTGTGTGATCTCATTAACATCCACACTTCAGTCATCCAACCAGTTTCTCTTAGATGTTCCTAGATCCAGGCTAAAGTTTAGAGGTGATTGGACCTTTGCGGTTTCTGCCCCAAACCTTTGGACTAGTTTACCTCTTAGCATTGGACTGTTGAGACTTTTAAATCTCTGCTTAAAACTCATTTTTACTCCCTGGCCTTTCATTCTGGTAGAGTTTGAGATTCTTTTAAAGCTAATGTTTTTAATGTTTTTAATGTTCCTTTTCTCTATTTTAAATGTTCTGTGTTGCTTTGATGTTTTGTTCATTTGGCTGAATTGTGAAGCACTTTGTTGTTTTTATGTGCTGTATAAATAAATTGACATTGACATGTTGCAAAAAAATCCACGCTGAACAGTTGTTCAGATATTTGCTTGTGAAGAAACAGGAAGTGATGTCATAGGGGAATGTCTGCATGTAAACAAGGCATTAAAAAAATGGCTGACAACACAGACAGTCGAGAAGAATCTGATGTTTCTTTAAATTATTTTGAGTCAGGAAGAAATGAAAAGAGCTAAATCTCAAATAATTTTGTTTCAATAAACAAAAACCAGGGAGTTCCTTTTCTTAAAGAGTTCCCCTCTGATGTCACTTCCTGTTTCACTTTGGCTGAGCCAAGCTCAGAGAAAAATATGTCAGTTATATGATAAAAAGGGTAAAATCATGTGTATTACAACAAGTTTCTTAAATACAAGTGTTTTCTTTGACTTCTTGTATTTGAAGGAATGCATGACACAGGAACTTTAAACCAACGAGAATATTTTTTTACCACTAAAAGGCTGACAAAACTGCTCAAAAACCAGAGAGTCAGGGGAAAAATAAAGAAAAGTCAATCCTCTTTTTATGTATCAGCAGTTAATCAACCTTCTAAAACGATCTGAATCTAGAAAAATATCAAAAACACATCATATTCCACTGAATAATTACTTATTAAGCAGACACAAAAGGCTAAATCAGCGACTGAAAACCTGGATCTGCTGCTTCAACAGGACCACCTGTACCTGCAGCTACAGGTGTGTTTTAGCACACTGCCAAGGTGGAAAGACAACAGCAATGACCTTAGAGAAGCTGCTCATCAATCTGGGAAAAGGTCAAAGGTCATTTAGAGTCCATCGTTCTACAGAGAGAAAGATTATTGGGGAACATTTAAAGTTCCTGTGACGAGCCTATCCTTCAAATACAAAAAGTCAAAGAAAATATCTTCATATTTAGGAAAATTGGCATAAAACACATGATTTAACCCATTTTGTCACATAACTGGTATATTTTCCTTTGAATTTGGCTCATCTAATGTGAAACAGGAAGTGACATCAAAGGGAAACTCTTTAACAAAGAAAACTCTCTGGTCTTTGTTTTTATTAAAACATTTTTTGAACTCTAACTTGTCTTCATCTCCCTCTTTTAGGGACTAAAATTATCTAAACCAACATCAGAACATTCCCTGCCATCTGCGTTGTTAGCCGTTGTAGCAAAGCTCTGTTCACATGCAGACATTCCCCTTTGACATCACTTCCTGTTACTTCACATGCAAATATCTTAACAACTGTTCAACTCAGTGGTGGGAAATTGTTTTTGCAATACGTTATCCATGTTATCTTTCCAAAAATGCAATCACATTTATCACAAAAATTTGATTTCACAGGCACTTTAACATAGCTGCCAAATCACCCCAAAGGTCAGACCGTGCAATGCTCTGAGAAATGAGCTCCATCTCAGACTCTACTGGTCTCGGTTAGCAAAATCTCTTCTGTCTAAAAGCAACATGACAAACAGACCTAAAGCTAAAACTGTCCGGTGCACCTCGACCTCTCTGAGACCCAGAATCAGGGGTTTCAAACAGACCTGGAACTGGAGGTGCAGAGTAAAAACTGAGCCTCTGATTGGATCTGTGACGTGTACGCTCGTAAAAACAGAGCTAACAGTCCACAGTTTCTGACAGCCTCTCCAGGGAGACTCCGGAAGTGTTGCTTTGGGACGAGGAGTGCCAGAAATAGAGGAGTAACAAATAAAAAAATTAAAAACACCTGACTCCACTCTCACCTGCACACAGCTGGCTTGTGATGGTGTGAAACAAGTGCAATCTGACTACGTTAACCCCTCAACATTCTGCCTGCCGGCTAACAGGCTGCAAAGTTCTGCAGCTCCGGATCAAAATCGTAACTAACGACACACTAATCTGTCAGGTTTCAGTCATCCTGCTTTCTGTCAGACATCTGTCTGTAATTAGAACGGTTCCTCTGGTGGGAAATCTTAGACTCAAAAACCATAAACAGGTTTTTTTAAACACATATCAGGTTTATCATCAACCTAAATGGGCTCCAAGGAACCAAATCTACAAACAAATGACGAGCTGAGACGAGCAAATCTCCAGAAGCAGAGAGAGAATTAACAGATATCTTATTGTGAAAGGATTACTTCCTGTACAAAGAGGAAGTTGATGCCTGGACGGGAGAACAGAGTTCTTACCGGGTTGCCTTTGCTCGGCGTAAGGCTCAGATCCAGGCGCTCCGGGGTGATGGGGGTGGACCTCAGAGGTGGGGAGAGGGTGAGGTCCCGTCGTAGAGGACGGGATTCCACTTTCTCCCCCGACCTGTCCAGTTTGTGCACCGAGTCCTTGCCCCCCTCCCTGGCATCCCGGTTCTTATGCCTCTGCCTCTGCATGCTGTGGGAACGGCCCTCTCCGTGCGTCTCCTCCCCGTGCCCATGGGGCTTGTGGGTAGTGGAGTCTCTGGGCTGTAAAGGCTTCATCTCCATCTCGTAGTTACTAATTTTCTCCTCGTCCTGCTCCAGCAGCCGGCCCCCCCTGCCGTGGACGCCCCTGTGCCCGGACGTCCACGTGGCAGACGAGGACGACTCCGTCCACCTGTCCCCTCTGGGCTGTCTGTGATTGGAGGAGCCGTGCTCCCGCGATTTGTGATTGGAGGAGCTGTGTTTGTGTCCGTTGGTGCGCCCGCTGACTCCGCCCCTTCCTTTGGACAACATGCCCCTCCTCCTGTCCTCGCTCCAGCTGTTGACCCGTGGACCCTCCTCTTTTACTCCCCCCTCGCCTCCTCCCTCCATCAGCACCTGGATCTCCGTCTCCCCTCCTCCTCCGCCTTTCTCGCTCCTCTCTCCCCCCTCCTTCCCCCGGTCTCCGTGGTCCACGGCGCTCTGCCGGTGGAAACGGGCGCTCTTGCTGCGCTGCGACGGCCGGGCGGGGGGAGGCGGAGTGTGAGGGGGCGAGGAGGAGGGGGGGCTGAGGTCTGGGGTGGCAGCATCGTTGGAAGGGTCATCAGAACCTGCACTCTTCATGTAGAGATCCGGGCTTTCTGCCGTGCCGGCGCTGCTCGATAAGCCTTCGCACTCCGCTTCACTGGACACCTGATGTTTGGGGCGCTGCACCTCCATGCCTGCAGGAACACCAGAAAATACATCAGCTTCACAAGGAGGGGAAGAAAACTTGGTCAAGATTGATGGCAGCACTAACGCTAATGCTAACGCTAAAATAATTAAATATTTACAATAAAACCCCACGGAGGCATTTCTTTCAAAAATGTTCAGATTTTTTAAAAATAAAGGTGCTGCTAAATGTTAGCGCTGATGTTTGCCGACATAAATGCTTTTTTTTTTGCGTAGCAACACCGAGAGCAAAAAAAAAAAGATAAAAGAGGAATCGGTGTGTGTGGAAGTGAACAGCACATGTCCTGAAGTCAGCGTGTGGCATGTTCCTACACCTCCACTTCCTGCAGAGCTCCACAGGTGTGAGTGACAGACACAGAAACACAAAGCTGAAGAGGGGCTGACAGTGACCTTTATCATCAACGCCTTCAACACGCACGTACACACATACACACACAACAACACACACAAACACCCACACACATACATTCTTGTACTTGAATCAAACTGTGGACTTTGTATTGACTTCCCTTCATTTTTGTATGTATTTATGCCAAGTGATGCACAATATATCGGCATTAATATCTGTATCGGCCCGATATTTAAAACTGGGTCGATATTAACATCTGATATTGATTTCCCACTTTTTAGCTTTGTGTTTCTGTTTTGGGAGGAGAGATGGTTGGTTGAGCAGCATTGACCATGATAGTGATGTTGATGCTGCACAGCCAGGAATAACTAAAGTAGAGCCATGTCAGAGGTCTGGTTGTTTATTTACGATATCAGAAAAAAATCCAAGTGTGTTTGTGCATGTATGTATAATATAATTTGTGTGTTTGTGCATATATGTGCAATATAATTTGTGTGTTTGTGCGTATATGTATAAAATAATTTGTATGTTTGTGTAATATTTGGTAAATAATGGTTATCAGCCATAACAGAAATGAAATTTCATATTGGTGCATCCCTATTTATGCTTAACTCAGACATTTTCCCTAAAATTAACCATTACTGTTCTATAGCTAACCCTAACCATTACTGGTCTAAAGCTAACCCTAATCATTACTGTTCTATAGCTAACCCTAATCATTACTGGTCTATAGCTAACCCTAACCATTACTGGTCTATAGCTAGCTGTAACCATTAATGGTCTATAGCTAACCCTAACCTTTACTGGTCTATAGCTAACCCTAARCATTACTGGWCTATAGCTAYCCCTAARCATTACTGGTCTATAGCTAACCCTAACCATTACTGGTCTATAGCTAACCCTAACCATTACTGGTCTATAGCTAACKCTAACCATTACTGGTCTATAGCTAACKCTAACCATTACTGGTCTATAGCTAACCCTAACCATTACTGGTCTATAGCTAACCCTAAACATTACTGGTCTACAGCTAACCCAAACCGTTACCGGTCTATAGTTAAACTAGCCTGGTAAAAACCAGACTCTTTTCCTTCACTTTGCTTCGTACGAGGGTCTGGACCCACAGCTATGGTAAATGGTAAATGGTCTGTACTTATATGGCGCCTTTCTGTCCATCTAGGACACTCAAAGTGCTTCACACTACAGACATTCACCCATGCACACACACATTCACACACTGATGATGGCAAGCTAAATTGTAGCCACAGCTGCCCTGGGGCACACTGACAGAGGCGAGGCTGCCATACACAGGCGCCACCGGACCCTCTGACCACCATCAGTAGGCAAGGCGGGTAAGGTGTCTTGCCCAAGGACACAACGACTGAGTCGACTGGATGGGGATCGAAACGGCAACCTTCCAGTTTCAGGACAACTCCCCTAACCACTCTACTACAGCCGACCCAAATATAAAGGAAGTGATTCTTGCTGGAGGCGTGGCCTCTGCTGAAGTTTAAAATGATTGGATCTGTTTGCTGCGACATATGTCACTGTGAAGGAGGCTAAGCTAAGAAGCTAACCAGAAATCGCGTGTGCTGTAAACAACCCTACTGAGAGGAGAAAAGTACAGAGCTAAATGAGACGACTGTAAATGAGAGTTGCTGCTTTGTCAGACAAATTTAATTTAATTTGGAAGCCTTATCAACACAGACTGGCTTCATTCACTTACTCCACTACCGTATGCTAAAATAACTAACAGACACTGCGCAGAAAGTCGACGTTCTGTTCTCTGATTGGCCCAGATGAAAAATTTCCCGAAGAAATCCTTGTCTATGGGACGAGTCCCAGCAGTGAAGCAAAACTAGAATTGAGTGCAACTGTAGGAAGGCAAGGGCCAGGCTATAACTAACCCCGACCTGAACCAGAACCTAATTCACACCATACCTCTAAACCCATCTAGTAAAGCACAGCAGAGCTGCAAACAAAGTGAGGACAATGAAGACGACTGTCCTCATTCTGCAGCAAAAACAAGCACGCTTGCACGCAAGCACGCATGCACGCAAGCACCCACGCACACGCACGCACACACACACACACACACACACACACACATACACACACACACAGAGTGACATATATACATGCAAATACACAAATAGAAGCACATGTATGTGTTGTGTTTGGTTGACTGTTTTTAGAACTCTGTGTGTGTGTGTGTGTGTGTGTGTGTGTGTGTGTGTGTGTGTGTGTGTGTGTGTGTGTG
>NW_013952491.1:1723869-1728210 GCF_001266775.1 Austrofundulus limnaeus
TGTGTGTGTGTGTGTGTGTGTGTGTGTGTGTGTGTGTGTGTGTGTGTGTGTGTGTGTGTGCTCTTGTCTTACTATCTTTGTGAGGACATACCCCTGACATTACACCAACGTTGTGGGGACATTTTTCCAGGTCCACACAAGGAAAATGTAGAAGATGACCTGTGTGTGAGTGTGTGTGAGCGCACCGTTTCCAGGATGCTGGAAGGAGGGGGAGAACTGTTTGGCGGTGACCCGGGCCATGCGACTCTCCTCCTGGGCTTTCTGAGCTGCTCCCACTGCTGCCTCCGCCTTCCCCTGAGCGTGGGCCGTCCTGAAACACAAAACAGAAGCAAACATTTAAACAAACATTTAAATATAAGAAAATACATTTTAAAAACAATGGCTGGCCTGTGGCGTCCCACCAGAGGCCAACAGTTCTCATTCTTGTTTTACAATCAGGTACAATTAACAAGCATTTACATCTGAATTATCTGTGTCAGTGAGTCTCATTAAAGCTGACAAAACTCGTTCTGCAAGAAAGAGACAAACAAGAATAAACAAATTACACACCACACAATCACAGTATCTGTGGAGGGACAGTTCCTGTTTTATCCAATCATTTATTCAGAAGATGAGTTAAATATCACAAAACACTTCATTTCACTGCTTGTCTGACAGACTTCTCATCTCTCTAACAGCTAACTGCTTTCGTCCAGCTCTCTCTAATGGGTCTTTTTGTTTTTTAAAACAATCCTTTTCATTGTCTCCTTATTTTTCTCTGCTTGTGTAAAACCCATCTTCCTTCTGTCTTTGGGCAGGAACCGTCTTGATGCAGTGTTGCATGTCGATGGATATTGATTTCATCTCCTCCCTCTGCCTCTCTGTGCCAGACCCACAGTAAACTGAACACCACGGCGATCTGAAGACTGTCTCCATGTTTGGTTTTGGACACAAATATTAACTTCCTGAAAGATGAAATAAGGAACAAACTGTTTCTGCGACATCTCTTCCCGCTTCACTTCCCGTCCCGCAAACTGTCCTCCGAGAGAACAACCTGTTTCTGCCTCTTCAGAGATTACGTAACACCCGATCCAAATGAGGAGAGAAAGAGCTGCAGATGGAGGGCAGGAGGTGTGAGGCGGTGAAGGAGAGGACGAGGAGTTAGACGGAGTTTAACTTTGTTTTGAGACAGAATAATTGAGTCGATCACGGAGGGGGAAGCAGGAACGTCTCATCAGCGCTACATTAATGACCTGAAGTTAGATTTCCTCAAATAATTAGACATTAAAACAAATCGAGTCCGAGATAAGAGACGCAGAAACATGAGGAGAAAAGAAAAGACAAGGATGGAGGGTGAGCTGAGGAGAAGAGGAGGTCTAATCCAGGACTCGTGCACTAAGCTCCTGTAGCTTCAGTCTGGAGCAGCTGATGATGATGATGATGATGATGATGATGATTCATATCACTCTGAGCCTTCCGGGCTGCATCACTGCTAATCATGTGTGCGTATGTAATCATGCTGTGAGAACATAAATCTGTTTACACGCCGCGCCGACCGACTTCCTGGGCACAGAACGAGCGTTCCTGTAAGAAATCCGTTGATTTCTGCTTTAAATTTGCCGTCAGATTTCAGGAAATGAAGGTTAACGTGACGGGATGGAAACTGTGTGAGGACAGAGTTGTGGGAGAGTGTGTCACGCTTCAGGCTAGCTGCTGAAACGAGGTCAGAGAACGGCAGCGAGGGGCCTCCGTCCACAAAGATCAGCGAGTCGAAGACAGATTTCTCTGGTTTTTACGAACTGCAGGTGACCCAGTCAGACATCAGTCACTTCAGACACTAAAACAAATCCTGGATTTAGTCCAGTGTAACTCCACTGTTCACTTTACAAAGTAAAGCAAAACTTTCTGCGGTGAAAAACATCCTGAGTGTCGAACCCCAGGAAGTCCAAAACTCATCAGATCAGGTTTCTTTAAAAGCTTTCACTCCAAGAACTGAAGCAATTATTGTCTACGCTTTTTTTCCCCGCCTCCCAGGGGTTTTCCTGGAGTTTCCGGAAGGAAACACCCTGCAGTTCAGTTCTGGGACACGCCTGCAGAGGCCGCAGAATCTGGGTTAGAACTTTCTGTGAGTCAAAGAGCCGAGAGCTAACGGTCCGGGCTAAAACTGGAGGCAGAAGGAGGTTATTCTGCAGGATTTGTGTCACCGTTCTGAACATCAGCTGCCTGCATCTGAGACCTGTTGAGCCAAAGAGCAACGTCTCTGCAGCTGCAGCGACGAAAATACCCAAAGATTTCTCTGTAGCAGCTCATTTGATTTCTGACGGGAGTAAAATTAAAAACAAATATAGAAATGATAAAAGCTTTAAACATTGAAACGCCAGATTTTTATTTAAAACTGTACTCCTTCCTCTCACCTCGTCCACCATTACGGTCGGCCCACAATGCATTATGGGTCAGGGTGGGCTGAGAGGGATCCATCTGCAGAGGTCCAGAGTTGTAAAGTAACTAAGTACAAATACTTTGTTACTGCTGTACTTTAGAATTTTTGGGTATCTGTACTTTACGTGAGTAATTATTTTTCAGCCTACTTTTTACTTCTACTTCTTACATTTTCACACAATTATCTGTACTTTCTACTCATTACATTTTTAAAAAAGACAAGAAGTAGAAAGTTGTTACTTTTATTTAATTTTTTCTTGTTTTCATTCCAGCTTGTTATTATAAAAATAAAAACTATCCATATAAACTGAGCCTCCTATAGAGTGAATTTAACTGTGGTTGAATGAGAAGTATAAATATATAAAACTCTGATAGTGTATTAGTTTGTACACAAACAAATCATGTCACACTCCAGCAGGACAGAATCATTCAAATAAAAGGACTGTACTTAAGAAGTATTTGTATTTCATGAATTATTTAAACATAAAAACAGCATTTTAATAACAACTAAAGATGACATAGAAACTTTTTTATGGTATAGTATTTAAATGTATGCCTGAGAAACACATAATATTGCCCCTTTAATTGTTTCAGTTTTAGATTTTCGGGAACTTCAACACGCAGACGGACTTCCTACCTGGACAGGGCGATCTCCGACTTCTGCCGGGCGATCTCCGCCGCCTTCTGCGCCGCCTCCACGGCCCGGTCCACCTTCTCCCTGATCTTGCTGGCCCTGAGCGGGATCAGGTTCTTCCGTTTGCCGCTCACCAGGACGTTCTGCTTGTACTTGCCCTCCTCCTTGGTGCCGTCGGGGAAGGTGGTGCAGCCGTAGCCGTGGCGCTTGTTGCTCAGCCACTCCCCCTCGTACTGCAGCCCGTCGGACCGCCGGCTCACGCCGAACCCGGTCCGCTTGTCGTTCTTCCACTCCCCGCAGTAAGTCTCTGTGGCCGTGGCGTCCACGTCGTCGTCGGCCGCGGCCAGCTCCGCGTCTGCATCTCCCAGACTGAGAAAGGGTCAAAGGTCAGAGGGTAAAATAAACAATAATGAGTTTTTATTAGAAAAACTAGAGTTATCTCCAGATGATCGTTTCTGCTTGGATTTTGTAAAGTTACGACAATAAAGTCTCTGCAGACTCTTACTCAGACCGGATCAGAACTTTGGTTAAAATCATTTGAATCTCATCTTTTTAAATAATCAACCAAAGACGTTAAAGCAGAGAATTAAGACCCGGCGCTGTTTTAAAGTCCATTTAGCGGAACAGGTGCTGGTTTCCTGGAATCTTTGTCCTCCAGATGAAGGGCAGTTCCTCTTCGCTCTGCGTCATCTGATTATCTCAGGACGAGTCGGACTCCGTTAAACACGTCCCAAAGTCGTCCCACAAACACACATTCAGGGCTAAAAAGTAAAACATCCCTTTGTGGGAGGAAACGGTCAGATTTGAGCAGAACCAGAGTGATTGAAAGGTTTGTGGAAATCTGTTTTTCAAAATAAAACTCCAGTCTGTACACAAAGTTGTAAAGTAACTAAGTACAAATACTTCTTTACTGTACTTAAGTAGAATTTTCGGGTATCTGTACTTGAGTAATTATTTTTCAGCCTACTTTTTACTTTTACTCCTGACATTTTTTAAAAAGACAATAAGTATAAAGTCGTTACTTTTATTTTTGCTTGTTTTATTCCAGCTTATTATTGTAAAAAATAAAAAACTATCCATATAAACTGAGCCTCCTAGATAGAGTGAATTTAACTGTGGTTGAATGAGAAGTATAAATATATAAAACTCTGATAGTGTATTAGTTTGTACACAAACAAATCATGTCACACTCCAGCAGGACAGAATCATTCAAATCAAAGGACTGTACTTAAGAAGTATTTGTATTTCATGATGTAATGAATGGAGTACTGAGTCTCACTGAAAAGCTC
>NW_013952491.1:1728923-1730241 GCF_001266775.1 Austrofundulus limnaeus
CTGTTATGTTTGGTCATATTTTCAAAGAGCCACTGCAGAGGGACCAAACAGCCACATAGGTTGCTGACCCCTGTCCTAATAAATGTCCTTACAGAAAATCTGCTCATTTCAAATCAATACTTTGACTTTTACTCAAGTAATATTCCTAAAGAAGACTTTAACTTTTACCAAAGTAAGTTTTTGGTAAGATACTTGTACTTTTACTCAAGTAATATTCCTAAAGAAGACTTTAACTTTTACCAAAGTACTTTTTTGGTAAGATACTTGTACTTTTACTCAAGTATCACTTTGTGATACTTTGTATAACACCGTCTGTATGAAAGGTGTAATAAAAGGGAAAGTGTTGGTTCTGATTGGGTTTAACTGGACTCATGTTACCTGATGGTGGAGTTGATGTCTGATGCAGCCGAGGACACGGTGCTCATCCCGGCCTCGCTCCTGAACGAGCTCTGCTTGGACCGCTGCGAGGCCAGGGAACTCCTGGACTCGGACTTCCTCAGCTTGAGGCCGGACAGGATGGACCTCCGGAACAGGCCACCTTTCCTCTTCCCCTTCAGCAGCTCGGCCTCGCTGTGCGCCGTCAGCACGAAGCCCCCCCGGGACACCGCGGGGCTGCTGCCGCTGCTGCCCGTGCTGCACACGGACACGCTGGCGGTCAGAGTGCCCGGGACCGTGGCGGGACCGGGAACCAGCACCCCCGTGCGGTCCAGCAGAGCCGTACCGTTACTGTGCTCCGACCCGGAGCGGAGGGAGTTTATGGAGGTGCGCAGAGGGGAGCGGATGACGGCCGCCATGCCGTACGGGACGCTCTGACGGACGCCGTAGCCGTGGCGCATCCCACCGACCCACTGACCCTGAAAGGTTCCTGGAACCAGAATGAGACCAGAACCAATGAGATTCAGAACAAACAACTTTCAACTGAAACAAATTAATAAAATAAACATTTCATTTTGTTGACATGAGTTTGAGTTAACCACAGCTGGACTGAAGCTGAAATAAATTTAGGTGCAAAATTCCCGGTGCCCAGTGTGTAAATAGAAAACAAAATAATGATAATAAAAGTTTTAGTTCTGATCTCAGATTAAAAAAAGAGGTTAAAGGGATCCAAGATTAGTTGTAACATTAGACTTTATATGATAAACATTTATTTTAACTGTAAAATAAAGACTAAAAAATACTGTAGGCTGTATAGTTTTGTAATTTTTAAAAATATATTTTAACACGGACAGAGCCATTTTATTTACACACAAAGCATTCTGGGTAAATGATGATGTGGATAGGTCCTCGGTGCGAGGCTGCTAGCGAGCTATATCCACCC
>NW_013952491.1:1730864-1732029 GCF_001266775.1 Austrofundulus limnaeus
CCACGTCATCATTTACCCAGAATGCTTTGTGTGGAAATAAAATGGCTCCGTCTGTGTTAAAATATATTTTTGAAATCTAGTTTAAAAATGATAAAAACTAAACAGCCTACAGTATTTTTTACAGTCTTTATTTTACAGTTAAAATAAAGATTTACCAAATAAAGTCTAATGTTAATCATGGTTCACTTTAAAGTCTGGTTTTCAGCTTCATAAAAATACAGATTTTATGTTTTATTGATACCAAGATGTTAATAAAATGTTCTTCAAATGGATGGAAAATGCAGAGATTTAAGTGGAACTTTTACATTTTTTTCTAAAGGGGTAAACTCATGGACCCCCCTAGAACTGCTTCACTCCACAGTTGCTGGTTAACATGAACAGCTGTTTCTCAGGATGTAAGCAGAAAACTTATTCTTTCAAATTAAATGTATTAACTATTTTATTTAGACAACATGATTTCTAAAGATACAGAATAATATCTAAACAAAACTTAAATTTCGTGTGGCAATGAGATTTAGAAACTTGCATGAAGGGTGCCGCCTAAAATTTTGTTTAGGGCACCAAAAACAAAAAGTACAAATAAAAAAAAACACAGATCCTGTCACTACCCAGACTTCTGACTTGTTTTATGAAGCAAAACAGAAAGAATTAAATGTTTGCATCAAAAATCACGTGAATCATAAACTGGTGTTACTGAGCATGCTGGTCTCCTGTGGCCACACCCCTTCATCCAGCCCCTCCCCTCACTTCCTGCTCCCCTACGTCTGATGCTGATGGAAAGTAGGACATGTGAGTGTTTCCATCACTCCTCACACACCCGAGCGGAAGTGTGTGTTCCAATCCGTCCCGCCTGCCGTCCCTCTGATGTAACAGCACTCTGATTCATTCTGGAGTGAACGCACTCGCTCCAGCCCAACAACGTGACCATATAAGGACTGCAGCCATGCACGTCTCCATCACAAACACGCACCAGCGCTTCCCTCGTGGGCTCCGGTGTCGAAACAGGAAGTTCTGAATGAACTGATCTCACTTTTTTCTTTTTTTCAAAGCAGACGTGTGAAGTGGTGTTAATCCACTTTCATCGTGACGACATGCTGCTTCTTATCCCGACCTGCTTACACACACACACACACACACACACACACACACACACACACACACACAC
>NW_013952491.1:1732124-1735752 GCF_001266775.1 Austrofundulus limnaeus
CACACACACACACACACACACACACACACACACACACACACACACACACACACACAGTCTTTGTGAAAGACAGATGGCAGACACATCTGGTCAGGCCTTTGTAATCGTGTCAGCTCACAGCTGGACAGCCATATGAGGGATAGATCAAAGAGCGCACACACAAACAAACACACACACACATACACAAACAACAAACAAACACTCGTTCAACAGCTTGATGGGATTTTACTAAACGGCGGTCATAATTCTGGAGCAGGCCGGGGAGGCAGAAGGCAGCAGCCTAGGCGTCACACGAGCTCCACTGAACGTGCCGACTCAGCAAAAATCACAAGAAAAACCACCGACTTCCACCGGCGAGATGAAGCAAAATGTGCCGAATCAGCCTGACAACATCCAACATAACCTGAGAGAAAACAACTACAGACCACTGAGAAACAAAAAGACTCAACTGTCTGAAAGAACTGAAGAAAATAAGAGCCCAGCTGAGCTGTGATTCAGTTACAAACATATAAAAATCAGCTGCAGTCAGAATAAAATAACTACATTTAGTAACCGTAAATCTATAATGGTGCTTTTATTAGTTAAAGCTGGACCAATGTGCTTCCTTAGTTTTATATTTTTTATAATAAATCTCTCATAATTTTGTAGCAACTGAAACTTTGTCCTTAAATGAGTTGAAAAATAAATGATTTAAGTCTAGAAGAATTTACTAAACAAGCTGTAAATTATAGATGCAGTTAAACCACTTTATTTAAGTGTTTCAAACATGTTGCCTCTGGTTTATTAAAGTCATAAAAATAACAATAAGAAACAACATTAAACTCTTTAAGTTAGCCTGAAACTGAAACTAAACCTGAGAAATGTCACAACCGTGAGAAAATAATGAAACTAGATTTATAATAATATAAGGAGTGAATAAAGTAGGGTTTAAATCCTGTTTGAAAGCCTGTCGCTCTCCATGGTGCTGAAAAATACAGGATTCTCCTTCTGTATCAAACTTAAGAAAACAAGCAGAGTACAGTTTGTGCCAATCAGCTTTAAATGAAGGAATGCATTTCACCCACTGACATCTGAAACTAAAAATGATCCGATCTGTTAGCACTCAGAGCTACTACCACGACAAATTTGAGCTCAGTATCTGTAAAACGGACCGAAAGTCAGACGTTTTTGTGTTGGCTAATGTTGCTTAGTTGTGGCGGCCATCTTGAATTGTGTTGGCCCTAAAAGTTGTTTAGTTGTAAATAAATGTCAAAGTTTTTTTTCCTGAGAGTTTCATTAAAATCTGTTCAGTTATTTTGGTGGCAATGGGCAATAATTCGATTACATGCTCACCCACGGCTGTGAAAAACAGGAAATAATCATTGTAATATTTCAAAATAAAAGCGGTAAAAAGTGGGGCTTCTGTTGTTTCTGATTCACACTAATTTGTCTGAAATAAATGGACATTTCATTACATATCATGAAATAAAAATACAAAATCATGTTTTTTTATCTGCATTATTTATTATTTAGATGTTGAACATTTTCATCGTTCATTAGACTTAATTATTTATGATGAAATATTGTTGTGGGCTCAAATGTTTTTATAAAAAAAACTTGTTCTTATGAGCTGCTGCTTCAGCAGTGGTGCAAAGATAAAAATCAGATTTTTTTATCCGTTTCAGGCTGCGGCATTAATCCTCGGTACAAACATCAAACCACGGTTACATAATCTGAAGCCTGCAGAGGAGCAGCTCTGCAGGAGGTGCAGCAAGAAAAAAACACAGCTGAACTGCTGAGTGTCTTTCTGTGGGTCGGACCGGAGCTGAAGACAGAACCTGAGACTATGAGGAGGAAAAATCTTTGACCCACTTTTTTATTTTGATGTGTCTCATATGGAGCCCTCACTGAGGTGAGACAGGTAATGGGCACTGAGCCCAATGAAAAGGGAGGAGGTCCAGGTGGGGCTGAGGGGTCAGATCAAAGCTAAACCCCGGCCGTGGATTTCAGACTGTTATCCGTTTAAGAGCTTTTGCTTCTGCCTTTTTTTCTGTCTGAGTCTCAGATTTTCATTTGGGGATTATTTATCTGCTCTGAAATTTCATGAAAAAGACCCAGAGCGTTGCCGCAGGGTCGGTGCTGACAGATCCAACCAAAGGCTTTTTATTTTATCGTCGTCAGTTTAAGTTTCCTAAAACTTAAGAAAACGAACTAGTGAGGACGTTTTCAGAACAGCCTCACTAACAACTGAGGAAAATCCTTCAGCTGTGCAGAAATCCACATCAGAAACGGAGCGGTTCTGAGAGTTCTGGTCATGTCTGACAGAGTCCGCTGCACAGATCAGCGGGACGCATCGAATCTGAAGACAGGAAGCTGTGTTGCATCACTGAACGCTCGTCTGCATGAATCAGACAGAGCAAACCTGCTAACAGAAAACACTGCATGCTGCAGGGCTGCAGAACAAAAAACAACAAGAAGTACAAAAATAAATCTTACATAAAGAAACTAACTTCACAGTCAGGATGACCTGTGTGTGTGTGGAGTGTTTAAACTGACAAAATCTATGTTTAAATACTGAAACATGAAGATGAACGATCTGAAATAAATAAAAAATGAGGGTTGGAAGTGCCGAATAAAAAGAAATAAATACCAACTTACAAACCTATATACAGTACCTACCTACCCAGCTATTTATCTACCTAACTACGTAACTTCCTGTCTACCAAACCACCTACCAACTGACCAACCTACATGTCTACGTACATGTGTACCTAACTACTCACCTACTGATCAACCAACATACCTACCTACCAACCTACACAACTACCTACCTACCTAAAGACCAACTGACCTACCTACCTGTCTAGTTATCAACCAACCAACTAGCCTACCTACCTACTTACCTACCTACCTAAAGACCAACTGACCTACCTACCTGTCTGACTGACTACCCAACTATCTACCTACCTACCTGTCTACTTACCAACCAACCAACTAGCCAATCTGCTTACCTACCTACCAACCAACCTACCTACCTACCTACCTAAAGACCAACTGACCTACCTACCTGTCTGACTGACTACCCAACTATCTACCTACCTACCTGTCTACTTACCAACCAACCAACCAGCCAGTCTACTTACCTACCTACCAACCAACCAACCAGCCAGCCTGCCTGCCTGCCTGCCTACCTACCTACCTACCTACCGACTTACCAACTTACCTATGTGTCTGACTAACCTACCTGTTACCTAACTACTGGCCTACAGATCAAACAATGTGCCTACCTAACTTAATACCTACCAACCAACCAACAGGCCAATCTACCTACCTACCTACCTACCTACCTACCTACCTAAAGACCAACTGACCTACCTACCTGTCTGACTGACTGACTACCCAACTATCTACCTACCTACCTGTCTACTTACCAACCAACCAACCAGCCAGTCTACTTACCTACCTACCAACCAACCAACCAGCCTGCCTGCCTGCCTACCTACCTACCTACCTACCGACTTACCAACTTACCTATGTGTCTGACTAACCTACCTGTTACCTAACTACTGGCCTACAGATCAAACAATGTGCCTACCTAACTTAATACCTACCAACCAACCAACAGGCCAATCTACCTACCTACCTACCT
>NW_013952491.1:1736589-1742256 GCF_001266775.1 Austrofundulus limnaeus
GGTGAAAGGTCAGCAGCAGTGAGCCAAAGAACCAATCCAAAAAACAAAGACGTAACAACAGGCTGCAGAGCTGCAGGTTCCTGAGAGCTGATAATCTGACCAGTGTTAACCAGAGCGAGTGCTTCAGATTATCAACCAGAAAACAATAATCTGACCTGTGTTAACCAGACCGAGTGCTTCAGATTATCAACCAGAAAACAATAATCTGACCTGTGTTAACCAGACCGAGTGCTTCAGATTATCAACCAGAAAACAATAATCTGACCTGTGTTAACCAGACCGAGTGCTTCAGATTATCAACCAGAAAACAATAATCTGACCTGTGTTAACCAGGCAGAGTGTTTCAGAAGATCAACCAGAAAACAATAAATTACGTCATTGTTCAGCACAGAGACAAATATTCAGTGACAAAAACTGACAGAAGAGTCATTTACACCAAACAAAGAAGTTTTCAACAGATTCATTTTAGAAATCTAAAAGAATCCGACCACGTGTTGCAGGACATGATGTCATAGTGTTTTCATATTTTTACAGTAAAATACTGACATAAAACAGCAATCTACGAACTGTCATTTTTCCTTTGACACAATGACTAAAAGACATTTTTTAAAAGATCTGAGCTAATTTAGAAGTTTTAATTTGTACTTTTGTCTACAGTTAAAGTTGGTTTGTTTTGTTGTGGTTTTGTTGTGCGAGGTTAGTTTAAGGAAACTCTAAGAATTTGTGTTTTCTGAGATAAAACTGCTGAGTCATCTTTTCTTTGCTCAGTTTGGGACATTAAAGCGAGTGTTTTTTGTCGTTGGGATATTAGCCATCATATTGGTGTAATCTCTGATTGTTGTACACGCTGACAGCTGTAATCTCTCTTTGCGACTCCGTTTCTCACTGAAGTGATTACTGAACGTGTGCAGTCTTTTCCTTCCTCTCCTCCTCCTCTTCCTGCCTGACTGAGCGCTTGGTAATCACTCAGCTTAGCTCTTCGTCTGGGCTGACGCCGTCGGCCCGGAAGGCCCGGTCGGCCAATCTCAGCCCGGGAGAGCCGGGCCGGGCTGGCCAATGGCGGCGAGGAACACTCCGGTCCCTCGTGACACGATGGCCTGCCGCACGTTGGTAAGCGTTGCTATGGAAACCCCACTGTCGAGAGCAGCTCGGCGGAGCGAGGGAGGAAGCAGCGAGGTGGGAGGAGAGGACAGAAGTGTGTAGGAGAGGAGGCAACAAAGATGGAAGATGAGTTTTCACAAACTGCTGGTTCAGGTGTGGCTTCAGGGTCAAATCAGGAGCAGGTTTCTGACTGAGATTATTATTATTATTATTATTATTATTATTATTATTATTGATTATAGGACCACAGAGGAAAATATTAGTTTTTTCTTTAACATAGAGAGCAGGACTTCAAAATAAAAGTCATGTGTGTTTAATCATATCAGACAAGTTCTTTAAAGTGCCTATGACGTCAAATTTTTGTAATACATATTAATACATTTTTAGAAAGAGGACATTGATAAAATATTGCAAAAGAAATTCCATGTCGCTGAGATGAACAGTTGTTGAGAAATTTGCCTGTGAAGTAACAGGAAGTGATGTCAAAGGGGAATGTCTGAATGTGAACAGAGCTTTGCTACAACAGCTAACAACACAGACTGTGAGAAGAATCTGATGTTTCTTTAGATTATTTTTGAGTCAGCGTTCAATAAAATGGTTTCAATAAACAAAGACCAGAGAGTTTTCTTTGTTAAAGAGTTCCCCTCTGATGTCACTTCCTGTTTCACTTTGGCTGACAAGTTCAAAAGAAATTATGCCAGTTATGTGACAAAATGTGTTAAATTGTGCGTATTATTACAACTGTCTTAAATATAAAGATGTTTTCTTTGACTTTTTATATTTGAAGAAAATGCACGTCACAGACACTTTAAAACTTAAACTCAACATCATCCTAATTAAAACGTCTTTACAGTATTTTCACTTATTGCTGGAGGCCGACACGGCATTAGGCAACAAGATGGACTCAAAAATCTTATAGAAAAACAAATGTTGGATTTATCAAAGCTGCCCTGATGATGATAAAAAATGTAAATAAAGATGCTGCAGGAAAGCAGAAAATATTGTTTAAATTGAGGGTTGGTTTTTCACTTCAGCCAGAAGCTATGAGATGATGGCGCTAACAGGCTAGCAGTGCTAACGCTAACACAACCCAATGCTAACTGCCACTTTTCATGGGCTCTACTTGGGTTGACTTGGTGCAGGTTCAGAATCTTTCAGCTCGGGTCTTAGAACCCACTCAGCCGAAGGCCGAGACGAGTCTAACCAAAGCAAAATGTAGGTCACTGATTGGCCAGAGAGAGATGTCAATCATGAGTGTCTCCTTCAAATGTATCAAACCCAATGTTTTTAAAATCTCACAGAATTTGTTTATTTACCTAATATACAGTATATAAAAACAGCACCATGTAAACAAACAACGTGGTACGATGAGGTCCAGACGAGTCAGTGCTTCTGGGCCGATGACAGAACTCAGATCAACTTTGACCAAATGAACTCGATTTACATCTCTGACCGGTAAAAGGAGGGTAGCCATGATGACTCTGTCACATGTTCGGAAACCATGGCAGACAATAATGAGTGTTTCGTCACTTTGTTTCACTCATTCTCCAGTTGCAACACCATGTGTGTCTGTCTGTTAGCTAAATATCTCAGCAAGCACAGGTTGGATTTAAATGAAAGTCTCAGAAATGACTCGTGGGATTTACGTCTACAGCTGGTTAACGTTTCAAGACGGAATCTGTTGTTTGAGTGTTTTTAATGACTCGCTCTATTTACGGGGTTTTGTTCTGGTCTCACAGATCTATATAAAGGCGTGATGTTATAAAAAGGACACTGTGTGCCACAGGAGCTACATAAACACTTCCTGTATATCTGGGCCAATCTGCGCTGCATGTGTCTCACCAACACGGCCATATTTGTCCGTCCCATTCTCTCCGTAATGATCTCACCCATCTAATTAGAGAGTATCTCCTATAGTAATCATGATAATCATCCTGCGAGCCGTGCGTCTCTTTATTATCTGTTCATTATCCAGCCGCTGCTTTCATCCATCGTTCTGTGCATCATCCAGCCCCTGTCTGGCTGCTTTATTCATTCGGCTGACCTCTGCAGTTCTGTCCCAAATCCCCCCCCGAACAGGTCTGCTGTGTGGGTTTGACTCTGGGATCAGGACTAACCCTGTCTGCAGAGCAGGAGCTTCTAGTTGTGGAGTTACGTAAGGAGGCTTTAGCTGCATGTGTGCTACCGTCAGCTCTGCGCTCACGCCATCAGATATTTCGTGTGCGTGCTCGTTTTGCACCGTGTTTCAGTCTGAGTGTGTGTTTCTGTTTTCAGGCGCGCCGAGTGTGACAGAGCTGAGAATCAAACCACACAGTTCAATTTCATGGAAGATTTCACGCTCATTCAAATCAGTTTACAAAATAAAACGTCCTTTAAATGAATTATTGCATATTTTTAACAATCAATTAAAAAGAAAATTACAATTATAATAAAAAACATTTTTTATGTATACTCACTGTTCACAACATGTATTTTAACTAGTTTTTTCTTTTTAAACTAAATAGCTTTATCCCAAAACAAACTTTGCATCTATGAATGCTCACAGCACTAACAAGTAGATAAATGTTAAATATTTAAAATCGAATTTAAAATCTCTTAAACAGTAAAAAAACATGAACAAATGTTTTCATTATTTGTCAAGAATGAAGCTACTTTTTAATTGTTTGATTGTTTACAGCTAATTAATAACTATTTGTCTATTTTAAATTATTCTTACTGTAAAATGGAACCATTTCAGTATTTCTCTACAAAGTTAAAAGTTCTTCGTTTTGACACCAGTCTAATAATTTGTTGTTTAATAAAAATGTTCATAAATCACTGAATATCTTGACATTTTACGAGGATTTTGTTCCTGTGAAACCAGAAAATTAAGCTCTATAACTGTTAACTCACAACTATTGGAACCATCTTGGTGTAAATATGAGTTCCAGGATTTTATCCACACTGTCAATGAAGTAAAAAATAAACATTTTATTTAACTTTTAGTTCACTAAGTCAACACTGATGTTTCACACAGATGGAAACAAATGGTTCCAAACAACAAACATGACTTTTATTTTGAAGATTGTTTTTATTGCTGCGATTGGCCTTTTTTACCAAAATTCCTGACATTCTGTTTTCCTAATTCTAACCTCTCAATATTTTTGTTTCAGCGTACGTTACATCCTGTCCATGTGTGCCTGACACGGTGTTGGTGTTACACACCAAGAAAACCAGAATCTTTCATGTGTTTAAACCAGGGGTGCCCAAACATTTTCCCTGAGAGGGCCCAAATTAAAATCAATCAGAGCTGTGGGCCAAATGCAGTAATATAATACATGAAATGCAAATTCTTCTCAAGTAAAGTTGTTTTATTTTTATGAATAAGCTAGCAGCCAGTGCGGTTGCCCTCATTCTTTTTTTTTTATTTCAGTCAATGGACATGGAGAAAATTCAACATATGCTTGGTCACCAAAGGCTCATGGGACTTTTCATAAATTAAAATTTGAGTGTATGTGGTCTTATAAGGTGTGCAAATCTAGATATGGGCTTAAATCTAATCCAAATGTCTCTTGTAGTTACTTGTATTTTATGTTTAATCTTAACATAATTCAAAGACAAAGTGAGTACCATGAGCTAAGACTATCTGACTTCAGGTCCTTGTGCCTATAGGTGGACCAATGGTTGAAAAGTGGCAATATAGTGTTTCTACAACCACCTGAACATACAAGAGATTCTACAACCACCTGAACATACAAGAGTTTCTACAACCACCTGAACATACAAGAGTTTCAACAACCACCTGTATAAACACAAGTTTCTACAACCACCTGTATAAAAACAAGTTTCAGCTACCACCTGCACATACAAGAGTTTGTACAACCACCTGTATAAACACGAGTTTCTACAACCACCTGAACATACACAAGTTTCTACAACCACCTGAACATACACAAGTTTCTACAATCACCTGAACATACTCAAGTTTCTACAACCATCTGAACATACAAGTTTCTACAACCACCTGCACATACACGAGTTTCTACAACCACCTGTACATACACTAGTTTCTACAACACCTGTACATACACTAGTTTCTACAACCACCTGAACATACAAGAGTTTCTACAACCACCTGCACATACACAAGTTTCTACAACCACCTGAACATACAAGAGTTTCTACAACCACCTGTACATACAGGAGTTTCTACAACCACCTGAACATACAGGAGTTTCTACAACCACCTGTACATACAGGAGTTTCTACAACCACCTGAACATATGGGAGTTTCTTCAACCACCTGTACATACACGAGTTTCTACAACCACCTGTACATACAGGAGTTTCAACAACCACCTGAACATACAAGAGATTCTACAACCACCTGTATAAACACACGTTTCTACAACCACCTGAACATACAGGAGTTTCTACAACCACCTGCTCATACAAGAGTTTCTACAACCACCTGAACATACAAGAGTTTCTACAACCACCTGTACATACAGGAGTTTCTACAACCACCTGAACATACAGGAGTTTCTACAACCACCTGTACATACAGGAGTTTCTACAACCACCTGT
>NW_013952491.1:1743180-1747647 GCF_001266775.1 Austrofundulus limnaeus
TTCTACAACCACCTGCTCATACAAGAGTTTCTACAACCACCTGAACATACAAGAGTTTCTACAACCACCTGTATAAACACAAGTTTCTATAACCACCTGTATTTACACAAGTTTCTACAACCACCTGAACATTCAAGAGATTCTACAACCACCTGAACATACAAGAGTTTCTACAACCACCTGAACATACAGGAGTAAATATGATCCTCATAGAAAAACACAAAAATATCTTCAGTTTCTGTAAAAATATTGATCATTTTTAAATTTCTTTCTGCTGCTTTTTGTTGTTGCTATTGTTAGCTTTTAGCTACAATTTCACTATTTTCCATTTTTAGTCATCGTTCTGCTTCTTTCAGTTTTAACTACACAGCTTCAGCTTTTTTGACACTTTTTATCGTTTCTTTCTTAACTCTTACGGCTGAATCTTGATTCGAATCAAAGGCATCTGTGTTTTCACACTTAGACGAACTAATAATTTGTGTTTGTGAAAAAAAATTAATCTCAATTTAAATAAATCTAGTTTATGTCAGGGGCAACACAGTTGGTGATCTTCCTGAGCTAATGTGGGTTTTCTCCAACTGTACTCTAGTTTGCTCCCAAAGACTAAAAACATACATGTGTGATGGACTGGAGACCTGTCCACGTCCCCCACAAACCTAACCCTATTAACCCTAACCTTGGTAACCCTGGCCCTAACATTATACCCTGCTAACCATAACCCTAAGCCTACACACTTAACCGTGCTAACCCTAACCTTGCTAACTCTGATAACCCTAATCTTGCTAATTCTGCTAACCCAAACCCTTCCAACCTTAACCCTAACCCTGTTAACCTTAACTGGAGAGGAGAATCAGGAAAATGGAATGTCTGGATGGACAGCTGATGTTAAAATTTAATTTCGAATCTTGTGTGAGTTGTGTTGAGTCGTGAAACAGGACAGGACAACCTGAGAAACCCGAGAAAACCTTCCTCCTACCAACCTGCCAATCACTCTGCTCTGATGACGTCAAAAACTCACACATGGTCACACGTTTCCTCCTACCCACAAACAAACCACCAGAACACCCACAATGCATCTGTGCTCGGTGCTTACCTCCATCTGAGTACGTCTCTGTTCCATACCCGTCCTGTAGCCCGTTGTTCCATGTCCCCTCGTACTTCCCGCTCGTCCCCGTGCTCTCCCGGACGCCGTAGCGCCCTTTGAAGCCGTGAGTCCACTCGCCCTTGTACACCCACCGGCCTTTGTTCTCCACCCCAAGACCGTGTCTCTTACCCTGCGCCCAGGTGCCCTGGTAGGTGTTCCCGCTGGGCCACGTGTAGACGCCCAACAGTTCAAACCCATGGGCCCAGGAGCCGCAGTACTCGCCCTGGCCCTTGGGTCCCGTACAGATCCCGTAGCCATGCGCCTTGCCCTCCTCCCACCCTCCGCAGTATGACCCCCCATCGTCAAAGTTGAACCTGCCGCCAGTGGACATGCATGTAACAGGTCTTGGCAAATCCCCTGAAGCCTCAACAAAAATAAAAAGAAAAGAAAAAGAAAAGAAAGGGAGTGAAAAGAAGGACAGTTTGGTGCCCGAAGCGGCCCGTCGGAGAGGTGAGGGGTGAGGAGGCAGGAGTGGAGGGAGAGAACTCCCACACGAACCCAGAAATCCCACCTCTGCCTTCCAACCAGATCACAGCCGAGCCAGGAGAAATGAAGAGACCCTCACTGCTGCGTCAGGCTGGGGTGGGGGGGACGGTGCCGTTCACACCATCCTCCCGGCGGAGCTTCAGCTTCTGCGCAGCTCCTGCAGGTGAGAGAGGAGCAGAGCGTGGCCCGAAGCTGCCATTATCCTCCCCGAGCTGGAGTTTCAACCATCAGGCAGCTCCGCCGGCCTCCTACACGGTCCTCCTACTCCCTCCTGCTCCTCCTCACTCGGGCCCTCTTCTCCTTCTGCCTCCTACCTGATGATGCCTCCACCTCTCTGGGGTGCAGAGCTGGGAAGTTTCCCTGCAAACCACCAAACCTCAAATCACCAGCGAGGCCCCCCACCCCTCCAAACACACACAAAACCCCCCAGAAGTGATTATCCTGATTATCCGATCATCAACATCGTTTCATCCTCATATGTGCTGCAGTCATACATGCAGGAAGAGATGGAGTAAAAATTTTAAAAAAATCAGAAGAGATTCAGTTTTTTTTTCCTGAGTCGTTCAGTGATGGAGAGCAGCAATGCAGTCTCCTGCAGACACACACTCCTGACAGAAACTGTGCGCACACACACCGTGAAAATAAACAAATGAATAGATTAATTTCTGCTCTTCTCCCTCCTCCTCCTCCTCCTCCTCTCTGTGTATCTGCAGGTCTTTAATCCACTGCGTCCATAAGTGGTTTATCCCCTGTGTGTGTCGCCTTCAGGTTGGCGGTTTGATGGAACGCGGGGATGGATGGCGGTTCTACGCCCTCTCCTGCTCATCTCCATGTTCCCCCTGTGGAGCTCCGGCTGACGCACGGCCCGCCTCCCCGCCTGCTGCCTGGGTCTCACGGTCTCCTCGGTCTGCGTGGGTCTGTGGCTCAGAGAACCTGCTCAGTGGAGAAGACTGTTCCACTGCAGCTGAACCCCCCTCCTCTCCTCTCCTCTCCTCTGCTCTGCTCAGTCGCACAATCCGGCTTTTAAAGAGACAGGAGCCTCCTCACCTCACCTGTGGATTTGTTTTCATCTTCCACTCTGCCTGTTGTTTATTCAGCAGCGATGATGTTCCTGTTCATGAAGGCATCACTGCGGCTCGTTACCTCTTCAAGATGGCTGCCACGGCGAAGCAAGATAGGAACACGTAAAAAGTGGTTGTAGCCGAGAGTCATCCCTAACTTAAACTCCTACATGGTTGGACAAGAACTGCTGAACTCAGCGTGGTTGTTAGCGAAATATCTCACAAACCATTTTAACGGAAGTAATGATTAGATGAACATCTACAACTGGGGGTGTCTGGATGTTTTCAGACCAAGAACAAGACCTTGGACCTGGTGAATCAGGTTGGCTTTGTGTCGAGGATCTGGGTCCCCCTATAGTTTTGGTTCTACAGGAACCAGACAGGTCTTAAATTTGGGGTAACGCTGTCAAAATCCTCCTCCAGATTCATAGAACTCCTGTAGACTGGACCAACAAACGACCACGACTGAGAAGGTCAAACCAGTTTAAACAAGTTTAACACCCAATGGACCAACAAACGACCACGACTGAGAAGGTCAAACCAGTTTAAACCAGTTTAACACCCAATCAACATGAAACTGGGTAAGAATTAATCTTCTGCCTCTGATACAAAGTCGGGTCGTGGAGGCAACAGGTCCAGGAAAGACCAGACCTCCCTCTCCCCATGACACTTTCCAGCTCGTCCTGGTGGACCCCCTGGTGGTCCCAGACAAGAAAGGGTACATAATCCCTCCAGTGAGTCCTGGGTCTTCCCCTGGACCTCCTACCAGTGGGACTTGTGGAACACCTCTAAAGGGAGGCGTCCAGGAGGCTCCTGATCAGATGAAACACCTCAAATGACTCTTTTCGGTGTGGAGGAGCAGCGGCTCTACTCCAAGCTCCTCCTCCTCTCTCTAAGGCTTGAAAGAACCAGATCCTGGATCCAGGATCTGGTTCTGTCAGTCATGATCCACACCTCATGACCAAAGGTGAGGGTTGGAAGGAAGACAGACCAGTCAATCTAGAGCTTTGCCTTTAGATTAAGCTCTTTCTTCACCACGACTGACCGAAGCAACGCCCTCATTATTGAAGATGAGGCCCCAATCCATGGATCCCGCTTCACCCTACCATCACTCGTGAATGAGATACCCAGATACTTAAACTCTTCCACTTGAGGCAGAGACTCTCCACTGACCTGGAGGGGTGCATTCCACCCTTTTCCTGTCAAGAACCACGGCGTCAGACTCAGAGGAGCTGAGTCTCGTCCTAGTCACGATCCGTCCCAGTGACACCAACAGAACCACATCATCTGCATACAGAAGAGACGAGACCCTGTGGTTCCCAAACCACCACAGGTTTAAAGTAACTAAGTACTTTTACTTCGTAACAGTACTTAAGTAATTTTTTTGAGGATTTGTAATAATACAATGTATTTTTTTTAAATCATGACTTTTACTTTTATTTTGTTACATTTAAAACCTAAAATTGATCATTTTACTTCTTTACTTTAAAATTTAACATCTAGTTACTCGTTACAAACCCATCATGAAAGGAGTTTATGCTCTAAAAAACTGACCTCTGTTATAAAAAGGAACAATATTTTTGCTTTATTGGCTTTTTAAATTTTTTTTTTGTTTATGTGAAAGTCTGTTGATATTTTTAGTGTTTTTATGATAAAATAAGGAAGTTTTGAGATGAACTGTGATTCCTGAGCAGCCGAGGCATTGTTTAATAATTCTTTTAAAGGGGCAATTTCATGTAAAATCCACTTTTTTGAGTTTTATATCATGTTATAATG
>NW_013952491.1:1749792-1759562 GCF_001266775.1 Austrofundulus limnaeus
ATTAAAATCAAAGACAAAGAAAAAACAATAGAAAAGTTTTTTTTCACCAGGGTGACCCCTACAAATTCTTTAAGGTGTCTCCTACTAATTTCTCCAAAATCCCAATGACCCGGGTAAGAGCAACTCAGCTCTTAACACAATCAAAACACTTGTTGCTGGGGTTTAATATGTGAATAATAGTAAAAACAACACAGACTTGTTTTGTCTTACCAGCTCTGCTTTAGAGCAGTTTCTGTCTGCTGCACTCTGTGGACACGCCATGATGAATAATACATTTGTCACGTACCTCAAGACTTTATTTGAAACACCTTAAGAAGTTTAATAAATTCAATAAAACTCTATCAGTGAAGCAACAATTAAATGTTTTAAGTCTGGTTAGATAAATTACTTAAATATCTTAAATCTGTAAAAACCTGTTCTGATCTCATCACCAAACTTCATTCAACTTTTGCCTCTTTTTATTTTCTTCTTCCTGTAGATTTTTTGTTACTTGTTAAATAAGTTCAGACGTCAGTCAGGAAGGAGTTTGGGACTTTTACTGAAGTTCGGCGCGGTGGGGGTGGGGTGTGGGGTGTGGGGGGGTAAGACCAGGGGGTGGACTGAGGTGGTTTTTCTTCATGAACCCAGCTGTAACACTTCAAACATGACAAATATTTTTAAATTCATCATGACTCTGGTTTGAGTTGGTTTATAACACATTTTAAACACTGCTGTAGAGCTTCAAGCTTGTATTTATCAAACTAACTGAAAGAGACTCTCAGGAGAGAGCGAACCGTTCCACTAAAACCGATCATGTGACTCCGAAGGGTTAATCATCAAATTAATTGTCATCGGATAAAATATTGCTCAGCCTGATTTCTCAGGTGAGAAAGTGGTTGAAAGCTTAACCACAGGTCAAAGAGCAAACCTGAGATGCACAAAAATTCTAAATATAAAAGTGAGTTTTTTCCACTCACCGTCTCAGGTGGACTCAGGTGGTCTCCAGAGTCCCACTACCGGTCTTCGTAGAAGACCTGAGCCATGGCCAGAGCCACCTTGGCTACTTTCCTCTCCTTGGCATCCGGACCCATGTTGGAACGAGCGAGTTCGATCCAGTACAGCTCCGTCCGGGTCTGGTAGTCCGTCAGCGTCTCTCCTTCCTGCACGGCAGGGTGCTCCTCCTCTTCATCACCTGGAGACGTTCAGACAGGAAGTTCAGGTAAATTTAAAGTGCCTGTGACGTGCATGTTCTTCAAATACAAAAAGTCAAAGAAAACATCTTTATATTTAAGAAAGTTGGAACAACACACACGATTTAACTCATTTTATCTCATAACTGACATATTTTCTTTTGAACTTGGCTCAGTCAAAGTGAAACAGGAAGTGACATCAGAGGGGACTCTTTAACAAAGAAAAACTCTGGTCTTTGTTTAATGAAACAATTTTATTTGAACTCTGACTCAAAATAATCTAAAGAAACATCAGATTCTTCTCTACAGTCTGGGTTGTTTTTTAACAACACTCTGTTTACATGCTGACATTCCCCTTTGACATCACTTCCTGTTACTTCACAGGCAAATATCTCAACAACTGTTCATCTCAGCAACATGAAATTTCTTTTGCAGTATTTTATCACATTCCTCTTTCTAAAAATGCATTCATGTGTTACAAAAATTTGACGTCACAGACACTTTAAAGGATCAGTAGAGAGAAACTTTATCAGACAAAACTCTAAAGCTAATCGGACATCTGTGCTGTTCGGATGAAGGGGGCGGAGCCAGTTTTACACCACAGCTGACGGTGAAGACTGAAGCAGGACATCCTGCACTTGTCCCTTACCCTCCTCGTCTTCGCTGTCCTCCTCAGACTCCTCCTCCTCCTCTGACTCAGACTCCTCCAGCCACTCCTGCGTCTCTGAGGAGACAAACAGAAACCAGAATGAAAACTCGTTGATGTTTTAAAGTTATGACTTTTATTTTTTAAATTTTTTGACAGCGTGGTTCTGATCAGCCGACTCACTCGGGTCCAATTCCACCAGAACCTCCCACTGGTCCATCTTGTGCAGGTCCAGGCAGTAGAAGTCGCTCAAGGTGAACTGGCGGTCTCCGACCTCGAACATCCCACCGAACAGGAAGAGCTTTCCCTGGCGGACCGTAGCCATGGCGCTGGACCGGGGGCAGGGCTCCACCGCCGGGGCCGAGGCAGAACCTGAAAACATAGAGTTCACGTTTCGTTTAAAGCAGAGATTCACCGCGAGCGCCACCTTGAGGGCCTCAAAAGAACAACAGTTTTAAACTTTGGGCCGCAGGACCGCATTGATTTTGAATAAGGTGCAATACACTTTCTCACCACTAGTAGCAGTAGTGCACCACTCAGATGTTTAACAACTTTTTTAATACATAGAAGAAGAAACTTAGATACCCACAGAGAGTGGAAACCTATTTTAAATGAAAAGTAGAAGCAAAAATGAAAACAAACCATCAAAAAACACCAAAGTTTGTCACTAATATGAAGAGCAGCTTCTGATTCTACCATGCAATATCTTAAAAGTTCAAAACATTATCAAATACAGCTGCAGATACAACTTTATTTTAATTTGCACTTTATCTAATTAATTTTTGTAGTTATTTTTAAACATTTTGAATATAGTTTAAAGAAACTTTAAACTTGTCAAAAAGCTGTTGTTACTGTCATTGTCACTAAAATAATTTATATTCATCTTTCTTGAAATGAAGATCAAAAGAAGCAGAAGGCAGATACAAAAAATATAAAAATAAACTGATATGGATTATAAGAAAACATAAGAAGGAAGATCACAGTGATTTATTAAGCAAAAGTAATGGTGATACTAAAGTAACATGAGGAGTGATGAATAGTGTTTTAAAAAAGCATAAGGTACAATCAGGTATTTCACAATACTTTGTAAAAGATAATAAGGAACTTTATGAACAAAATGAAATAGCTAAAGAATTCAATCATTATTATGTTAATGTTGGTCCAAGTCTCGCTGCTCAAATACCTAAAACTGATAATGTGACTGAAACAATCAGGGTCGTGTTAACAGCATCTTTCTTGGTGAAACAAATGAGGAAGAAATAATGAGTGTGGTAAATAAGTTTGGGGATAAAAGATCAAACGATTGGGTGAACATGGACATGATGTTTGTTAAGGAAATAATGAGCTGTTATTAACAGAGTTGCACATAAGTGGTGTGCAGGTGCGATCAAAAAAGAAAAAGTGCACCAGATGGAACGCCATGAAGCTCCCTTGCGTACCTAAGATTGTACTGAGATTGTGAAAACAGCAGCTAGCAGGGTCACAAATGTGACCTGATTTCTTAAAAACAAACAAAACAAACAAAAATCCAGCCTCACTGGTGTGACTGGATCATCGTTCTGTCAGGAGGGCAGCGGGACCCTGATGTGTAAGGATTAAACGGACACTGCTTTCAACGAATCAGACGAACTCCAGAGCTGTTTTATCCAATCAGGGCAGAGCAGGGCGGGACTTTCAGTCAGAGCAGTTTTCAGCAGCGGCTGCAGCGATCAGTCCTGACATCTCCTGCACTTTGCTCCTGAACTACCAGAGACTTTGGTCTGTAAAACCTAACTTTATATTAAATATATGTTCAGAGCGTCGTTATCCAACAGATCTGTCCAACTTTGTGTCAGTAAGGCCTCAGGACGCGCAGGCTGAGAGTCTTTCTGTGAGATTCACTGTTCGTGTTCTTCTAAACCATATTACTTCTAACAGAAGAACATTTATTTGCCCCAGAGATGAGTTTCTGTTTAACGTCACCCTCCAATACAAAAATAAATAAATAAAAATAAAAAATTGCCATATTCTGAATATGGTAAGTTATGGAGAATATGGAGAATTTGAGTTTTAAATGTTATTTTAATTTATCAGAAAGATCCACAATTTTCGTTCTTCACAATTTTATGATAACAATAAGGTTCTTGATGTGTTAAACTTGTTTATATTTAGAATCAAACTGTGACACAACTGCTCTGGGATAAATGTAATTCTATAAATGATAAAATATGAAGAATAAATAATTTTAAATGATTACATGAGCTGAAACCATCTAGATTTAATATTTTTGTATAAAATAGTATTTTAAAAAAGATATCAGTCAAACAAATAAAACATTTGTTCTGTGGAAAAGACAGATATTTGCTGCTCGGTCTGGAGTGTGGAAAGCTGGGGTTTTTTTTTTTTTGGAAAAATGTTTTTTTGTTGCACATTTTGTTGCAAAAGATGTTTTTTGTGGCACATTTCTGTAAGTAACAGTCATTATGGATTTAGAACCAATAACTCCACATCAATGGCTCTTATGGAACTGATAGAACAAATAACAAATGCTATCGATCAAAAACAATATTGCGCCAGTATTTATGTTGATTTGAAGAAAGCATTCGACATGATTGACCACAGCATTCTACTTAAAAAACTAAATAAATATGGGATTAGAGGACCAGCATTACAATGGATATCTAGTTATTTGTAAAATAGGAAACAGTTTGTACAAGTACATGATGTAAGATCTGAACTCTGTGGAATCACATGTGGAGTTCCTCAGGGTTCTATACTTGGACCAAAGTTGTTTTTCTTGTATGTGAATGACTTGGTTAATGTGTCTGGGCTCTTTAAATGTGTTTTATTTGCAGATGATACCACTTTTTTTTTTTGTTCGGGTGAAGACATAGAATGGATGTTAGAGAAAATGCAAACAGAACTTGTAAAAATAACTGGTTTAAACTTAATAAATTATCACTCAATTTGGATAAAAGTAATTATATGATATTTACAATGAGCAAAAAAACTGTTAATACTTCATTTAGAGTTGGTGTAGACATAAATAGAGTCAGTGAGGTGAAGTTTTTGAGTGTTATTATTGATGAGAAACTGATGTGGAGACCTCATGTTAATTACTTAAGAAATAAAATAGCTAAATCTACTGCATTGCTTTATAAAGTAAGGGACTTGTTTAATGATAAAGTTCTGTATATGTTATATAATGCATTAATTGTTCCACACTTAGTTTATTGTGTTGAGGTATGGGGTAAAGCATGTAAGACTATTACACATCCTGTTTTTGTTTTGCAGAAAAGAGCTGTAAGAGTTATCACTCGAAAACATTACTATTATCCATCTAATATATTATTCTGTAAACTGAAATTATTGAATTTTTTTGATTTGGTTGATTATAACATTTTGTTAGTTATGTATAAAGCTCACTGAAACACATTACCTTTAAACATCCAGAAAGACTTTGCAAAGAGAGTGAGCTAATATAATCTAAAGGCGACAGAGACGTTCATGAAACCTAAATTTCGAACCTGTTTGAAAGAACGGTGCAGCTCAATCCAAGGAGTCAGATTGTGGAATAATCTGGAAAATGTTGTTAAAAGTGCCAAATCAAAGTACATGTTTAAGAGAATGATAAAGGTTGGATTGTTGAAAAAATATGAAACAGTATAATGTGTAACCATAAAATTTGTTGTTCTATAAAGATTTGATGTTCTTGTTTGGTTTTGGTAACTAAAGATTACTATTGTTTACATTGTATTTGTATTTTCTTTTATTTTTATTGTACTTTTTTTAATGAAATGAATAAAGTTAAGCACAAAAAATGAAAAGCAGCTTCTGGTTCTACCGTGTAAAAGTTTAAAAAGTCTTTATTTTCATTTGTACTTTATCGAATTTAGTTTTACAGGTTATTTTTAAACATTTAAATTGAACACTTTGAATGTATTTATTTTATGACCACAATTTTATTTATTGAAATGTCTATTTTGTTATATATTTTTTGTGTTGATAAGCCTGAGTGCTCTGTTGACTGACCGTTTTTATATTTGTTCAAATAATTATGGGCAGGTTACAATATAAAACAACGTTTTTCATAAATCATGTTTTATGATTAATTGACAGGAGTTTTACTTTTAAACTGTAAGTGTATTTAATTTAGTTATAATGTAAATACAATACAAATTAAACCAAGATTTAATATAATTATCATTTTAAACCAAGAATTAAAATAATTACAGCTTTGATCTGTATGGTAATGTCTGACTGGGTCTTGTGTCACTTTTTGTTCAACAAACTGGGCCCTGAGGTCAAAAAGGTTGAGAACCTCTGGTTTAAGATCTCTTGGTTTAAATTCATGTGTAAGTGTAAACATACCATCATCCTCCTCTTCCTCATCTTCCTCCTCCTCCTCCTCCTCCTCCTGAGGACCTGGGATCACTTCCTTGATGGTCATCACCGTGCCGTCCTCGGTGATGACCTCCTTGATGACCTCTGTCGGTCCCTGAGGTCCCGCCTCTTCCTCTTTATTTCTCTCCTCTTCCTCGCCATCGGCTCCAGTCTTCCTCCCCCTCCGTCGTTTCTTCTTCTCTGTTTTGGTTCCCTGAACGGAAACAGGACTTTTTGTTTTACTGAGGTTCTAAAGTTTGATGTGAGTCAGTTAGAAACAGTAAAAACTCAAAGCCAGAGTGGAGTTTTTACCCTGAGCAGACCCGGGAACCAGCGGTTCTTCACCGTGTCGAACAGGAACAGGTCGTTGTAGAAGTCCCCCTCCAGCGTCTCCTCCTCTTCCTCATCACAAACCCCACCGAACAGAACCGCCCGGCCCGCCGGACCCACTGCCAGAGAGAACCCAGAGCGGGGAGGGGGCTTGTTCCCAGCTGGGTTCAGTCTGGACCAGGACCACTTCTCTGCAGGACGGTGGAGACGAGTCATGAAGTCCATCAGCCTGAATGCTGAGTCATGTTTTACTGCAAACAGTTTCTGCTGAACTCAAACTGCTCCTGCACACTTTGTGCTGTTCGTCAAAACTCAACTTTTAAAATATTTTTAATATTTTACATGATCTAAAATAAAATTACCCTTAAAAAAATATCTCATTAGTTTTTTAAAAATTATTTCTCTTTAAATCTGCTTCAACATACTGCTCTGGGTTTGTCTTTAAGCTACTTTATTTTTTAAGCTACTATTCTGATACTTTTAGCTTAAAATATGTTTCATTTAGCCTTTAATTTGCTACTCCTTTTAGCTAACAATGTTTCTTCTAGTATATAGTTTGGTACTTTTAGCTAACAATGTTTCTTCTAGTATATAGTTTGGTACTTTTAGCTAACAATGTTTATTTTAGTTTTTAGCTTGCTACTTTTAGCTAACAATATTTATTTTTTAAACTTTTAGTTAGCAGTACATTTCTTTTAGATTTTAGTGTTTTACTTTTAGCTTACAATATTTTCAGTTAGCTTGCTTTTCTTAGCTAACAGTACTTCTTTTAGCTTTTAGTTTGTTACTTTTAGCTTCAGCTTTGCTAATATTAGCTTCTCTTTAGCTAATGAAATGTAATGTTTTGCTAATATTAGCTTCTCTTTAGCTAATGAAATGTAATGTTTTGCTAATATTAGCTTCTTTTAGTTACATTTTGCTACTGTTCTGCCAATTTTAGCACCGTTTTGTAATTATAGCTTTAGCATCTGTCTTGTTTAATGTAGTTTGAGGATCTTTTACTCAAAACTTAAAGTTTTCGGTTCATAATCGGCTCATTTTAGCATTTATTTAGCTGTTATTTTGCTCTGGTTTCTGCAGAGATGATGATGATGAACGTTGCAGCAGGTTTGTTTCGTACCTTGGCCATCTTTTCCATCTCTCTTCAGGAGGAACATGTCGGAGTGGATGGTGCCCTTCTCGACGTCCTTCTTTACCCTCTGCAGAAAAAAATCAACACGTCAGCCGTCACAGAAGACAGATTCTAACAGACGGACACAAACAGGACACCCACCACTTTAGAATATCCTCCGTAGATGATGACACCTGCACCGTCAGGAGTGGCGGTCATCTGACAGGCCGAGCGCGGACAGGGGGCGGAGCCTGATGGAGCGAGGCGAGACCAGGAGAAGGTGTCCAGAGAGAAGGAGTAGATGTCGTTGTAGTAGATAAAATCCCTGCAGAGGCAGGAGGGTAATAGGAGGACATTACCTTTCATTAGCTAAAGAGAAGCTAATATTAGCAAAACATTAACTTTCATTAGCTAAAGAGAAGCTAATATTAGCAAAACATTAACTTTCATTAGCTAAAGAGAAGCTAATATTAGCAAAACAATAACTTTTATTAGCTAAAGACAAGCTAATATAAGCAAAACAATAACTTTCATTAGCTAAAGAGAAGCTAATATAAGCAAAACTGTAACTAAAAGTAAACTAAAGGCTAAAAAAGCGTACTATTAGCCAAAAGTACCAAGCTAACTGAAAATATTTTAAGCTAAAAGTAAAACACTAACATTTAAAAGAAACGTACTGCTAACAAAAGTTTAAAAAGTAAATATAGTTAGCTAAAAGTAGCAAACTAAAAGCTAAAATAAACATATTGTTAGCTAAAAATCGCAATCTAAATGCTACAATAAACACATTATTGGCTAAAAGTAGCAGCAAACTAAAGGCTAAATGAATTTTAAAAAAATTTAACTGATTTTCAGTAAAATAAAAATCTGAATTCAATTTTTTTTAGTTTTGATGCTCATTGATCTGCTAACTCATAATCTGAATGTGTTGAATTCGTCCAAGCAGTTGATGAAATGATTCATTTACACAGACAAGCTGGGTCATTTCTCAAAAATAAATCCTATCTTTGATGGAAAGCAGGAAGTTGTAATAAAAACGCTGGTTGTTTCCTCTCTTCAGTCCCAGGGGAACACAAACACAAAGTCTCTGTTCACCTCGTGCTCTCATGGAAACCACCGAACACCAGCAGCTGCTTCTTGCTGAGGACCATCCGGTGCCCGCTGCGACCCGACGGACCCCCGGGTGCTCTGGGAACAAACACATCAGCTGCATTTACTCAACATCAACAGAAGTTTTCTTCCTTCCAGTCAAATCCTGCCTTCCTGTTTGTTATCAGGGCTCTCTGTGCAGTACGTACTTGATGTTCTCCCAGGTGTGCGTAGCCAGGTGCAGCACCCAAAGGTCCTTGTAGTGGTAGAACTGCTCCCCGTTGGGAGACGCAAACTCCCCCCCAAACACCCAGAGCTGGCCTCCCCCCTGAGGGACCACCACCGCCTGCAGGGAGACAAGAAGGGAGGGATGAAACAGAGGGGAGGAGTGGGTCTGTGAGAACTCTGCTGCCCCCTAGAGGCTAAAAACTATCACATTTATCACAGTAACTTTACACAACCTGAAACATCAGCAGACGGTGTAAAAAACTGAAAAATAAAAACCTGATTGTACCTGGTGAGAGCAGCGAGGCGGAGGAGGGTTGGGAACCTCCGATTTAACCCAACTGTTCTTCTTAATGTTGTAGAAAAACAAATCGTTGTAGAGATACATCTGCAAAAATAACAAGAATAAACTAAACCTCACAACTAAAACTGCAGAAATTAACACAAAATAAAGAAATATTACAAATAATAACAGCTTGTTTATGGGTTTGGAGCAAAAACCTGCAGGAATAGTTGGTAAAAGTTACCTTTTTAAAGAGTTTAAAAAGAAAAACAAAACATAAAACTTGTGGATGTTTGTTCTAATCTGTACGGATCATAGTAAGGATATAAAAAGGTAAAATAATCTTTACAAAATATTTTTTCCTGGTAAAAATCCTGTGCATAAATGTGACCCATCATATTTAAATGAGGATGAAGTCAAATTTGGTCAAAATGACCTAATTACATTTTCAGATTCTTGGCTTTAAAAGCTACATTTTGATACCTGGATCATCCTGATATCATAATTAAATCCATAAATATGACTTAATTTGTCTTGTTAGTTACAATAATACAT
>NW_013952491.1:1768907-1770804 GCF_001266775.1 Austrofundulus limnaeus
GTCTTGGAGAAGAAAATGAACATACAGTTTGGATTATGTATTTATAATTTTACTTATGAGTCAAAAAAATCAGGTACATGTTGAAAATGAAACAGCATTTCTATTAATCCATTTTAATTAGGATTATGGAACACAATCGCTTCCATATCCAGAGGACCTATACTATTTTTTTTCTTTTTTATTTTATTCATTAAGTTTTGACAAAATGCAGTTTTTGCAAACGTTTTAATCAAAACACTATATTTGCCTATTTCCCCATACATCACTTTTAGACTTAATCCTTGTTTCGATGTGACCGGTCACAAATAACTGCAATTTATGTCAAAATGGAAAAGATACTGAAATAAACAAAATGTCAGATTAACAAAAAATTCAAGCAAATATAATAATAAATGATTAAATAAACCACCCAGTTCAAAAAGTCTTCATCTGTAAATAACTTTTTTTAATAAAAAAAGAGAATCGATTTAGTTTTTCTACCTTTTTTCCATTAAAATATTCTCCTCCAAACATGATGAGTTCATCTTTCTCAGGATGAGCAGAAAGAGACGCGTTCAGCCTGAAACACAGAAAATCCTTTCTGTCAGGATTTATTCCTTCAGTCAGTAAAAGTTTTAATCCTACACTGTAAACCCGTCAAACTGTCCCGGACCTGGGGGACGGAGGGGGGCAGCTCGTCTCAACCACCTGCGTCTTCTTCGCATCCAGAGTCTGAAACTCTGCTATCAGAGCCTCCATGTCCTCCTGGAGACACAAACGAAACAGTCTGAGACTCAAAAAGCAGGAAAAAATATTTAAAATGATCCCAAACATGAACAAATAAATCAGAGTTCAACGTTACCTCTTCTCGTTTGGACCTCTTTGAGACCTTTTTCTCCATTTTGGCCGCAGTTTTCTCCGCTCCCTTCACCTTCTTCTCTTTCTTTCCTTTTTTCCCCATCTTTAATTGAATTTAAAGACTAATTTAATTTAATTCAGCGCCTCGTGAAAGTTAAAACAAACCCCACATGTTGACAGAGAAGATTTTTTTTTCCCTCTTTAAAAGCAAGGATTTACTTCCGGCAACAATCTCAACAGACGGACCGCAGCGCCGCCAAACGGCCAGGCGGGGAACAGCGACCCCTGACGGCCAGGTGGGGAACAGCGACCCCTGGCTGTCAGGAAGAATATATATATATATATACACATATATATATATATATATAAAACCCACTTTATTCAGGCATTACCATAAAACAAATAAACGTATTTAGTTATAAATTAAGTTAAAATGTAAACACATACATTAGTTTATGTTTGTATGTGTGCAAAAGTCTTAAATCACATATTTAAAATAAAAGTTGGTTTCAGCTGTCAGTGGTCACAGTGCATTTTTGCAGAAAATTTTAATTGTTATTTTTGGTCTAATTAACATTGAAGACAAACTGAGGATATGAGTTGTGAAATAATACAGAGGTTCTCAAACTGGGGTCCCAGGACCCCCAGGGGTCTGTGAGAGGTATCTTGGCGGTCCTCAAAAAATTTCTCTACATTGTTAATTTGGTTTTTATTTTTTTTAATGCATGGGAAACAATGAACTAATAAAACAAACATAACAAACTAAATAAAAATATATATTCCCATGGCATTTAGGGGTTGAAATGACAGTAGATTTCTCTTTTTAAAAAAGCATGGGGTTTATGAGGGGGGGTCGAAATAATGAACTCACAACCAAATAAATGACAAAACTACAGTTTAAATAAATTAGAAAATGTGTGTTTTCTAAAAGTGTTTCATCTTGTGAAAAATCTCAAATAATTAGGTGAAAAAATTTTTAATAACATTTTTTTTAAGTTGTGCCATTATCATCCATCCATCCATTTTCTGTACACTTCATCCTTTTCAGGGTCGCGTGGGT
>NW_013952491.1:1772152-1774872 GCF_001266775.1 Austrofundulus limnaeus
CCCCCACACACACACACACACACAGCACATGATGTCCTCGCCTCCCACTCCTCTTCCTCCTGACTTCTCATGTCTGTTGTTTTCCCGAGGCTCAGCTGTGAAGAACAGTCAAACTGTGAGGAAGGTTTTCAGGCGTATTATTGAGACGCTCTGTTCTCCGCCTGCAGCTCCTCGTGACTTTTCTTTGTGTTGTAAAAAAACAAAGCGTGCAGCTTGTTGGACGACCTGAAGAGACCGCGTCTTCATCATCGTCACCCAGGGCCACGGGATTTTAAAACATTCACATTTTAAATGAAACTGTTTGTTTTATCATCTTGAGTCAGAAACACGGGACAAATTTTTCTATTTATTTAGAGGAACGCTCCTCTTCTAAAGCTCCTCTGACTCGTGGGGTCCCTCAGGGCTGTATTCTCAGTCCTCTGCTGTTTACCTTTACGGTCCATTTTTGGGGAATGTTTGCTTCCTTTCCAACGTTATGCTGATGACGTTCAGGTTTATCTGCCCTGAGCTGTCTGAACAATATAAATCTGTTTGAAATTAAATTTCTTGACTCTAAATATAAGATTGAAGTTAAACGTCCCTCAAACAGAGTCTCCTGGTGGTTTCTGTTTGATATTTGAGAACTTCTTTTCTGGACAGAACAAATGAAGTTTATTAAAACTGGTTGGTTTTCTGGTTTCACAAACCACAAACCTTCAGATGGACTGAGGTTGTTTTTTTTTGAAAGGTCGATCTAGAAGCTTAATAATAATTTTATAGAATAATAACATATATAAAACGCAGCCCTGAGTGAGTTTTATTTAAGCCAGAGGAGAAACTGAAATGAGCTCCGAACAAACTCAATAATAGTTTAAATTTTAACTCTAGGTCCTGAAAATAGATACGTTTACCACACACAGTGATTCAGCAGTTTTGCCTCCTGATGCTGCAGGAGGAGGATGAAGGTGAAGACGAGCAGGACAGGAAATGATTCTTCCTCTGGTGATGAAGGTTTTTCCACAGGAAGCACGTATGAAACGGGACGTGAACACAACACGTTAATCACACGCAGACAGGGAGAAGTGATGCTGCCGCCTGCTTCAATATCCTCTGATTATGTTTGGAGATGGGAGTTTTATCAGTGATCAGATTTTAAACAGTTTCCTGAGAACGAGGCTGTTTTATTGATTCGATCATGAATCTTTGCTCAGAGTGTCATAAATTCAGTTTGAAACTCATTTCAGACGTGAAATTTTAATTTATTTTCCTTATTTAGAATGAAATTGATTTCCTGATTGATGCTTTGGATGATTATTTGTTTCTGATGGGTGGATTCAGACAGAAATTCACCTCCAATCGACTCTTTTTGTTCTTTCTGACTTTGTTTAAACAGATGAATAATATTCAGACAATGGGCTGTGTAGTTCAGTTTCTATAGAATCAAAGACAGCAGCTGATCCGGGGGGTTCTGGGGGTCCGGATGTGTTGTTTTGTCTCAGTCTGGGTCAGATTGATTTGGCCGTTTGTCCTCTTTTTACTTTGTTTTTACAGTTTTGTCCTCATTTCTCCTTTTTTCTGTGTTTGTTTTATTTGTGGGTCAGTTTTTTGTTTCTCTTCACCTCTTGTTTGTTTGAATTTACAGTTTGGAGTTTTCACAGCTGGCTTTTATTAAATCTGCATCTTTTTTTTGGTTTTAATGTGTCATAATTTGGCATCTGTTTTTGTTTTGTGGGTTTACTGAGTTCATGTTTCTTGTTCCTTTTTTTTTTTTTTTTTGGTCTCTTTTAGTCAGTTGGAGTCTTTTTTAGCTGCTGTGGTCATTTTCCTTTTTAGCTGTGTGTTTGCATTCAACGGTTCTTTTCTATTTCGAGTATATATTTATTTAGAGAGCTCCACCCGCCTCACCCTGGACCCTCAGGTGGGCTCAGAGTTCTAAACAGGAAGAAGATGGTGTGGTAATGAGGGCTGAAATTAAGACTATTGTGCAACCAGTGGTTGCTACATCCTTGTAGCAGGAGGCTCCTGAACCAGCTATTGATCTGATTAATGATAGGCCAGCACCGCCAACTGAGAGGCTGGTGCTGGCAAATGAGAAGGAGATTATTCATTTGTGTTAGCATCAGAGAGGCTAGTGACTAGCATGGATAAGCTGGTGTTAGCATCAGAGAGGCTAGTGACTAGCATGGATAAGCAAAGCTGGTGTTAGCATTGGAGAGGCTAGAGACTAGCATGAATAAGCAGGTGTTAGCATCAGAGAGGCTAGCAACTAGCATGGATCAACTGGCATTAGCATTGAAGAGGCTAGTGACTAGCATAGATAACCTGGTGTTAGCATCAGAGAGGCTAGCGACTAGCATAGTTAACCTGGTGTTAGTATCAGAGAGGCTAGTGACTAGCATGGATAAGCTGGCATTAACATCGGAGACTAGTGACTAGCATGGATAAGCTGGCATTAGCATCAGAGAGGCTAGCGACTAGCATGGATAACCTGGTGTTAGCATCAGAGAGGCTAGTGACTAGCATGGATAAGCTGGTGTTAGCATCGAAGAGGCTAGCGACTAGCATAGCTAACCTGGTATTAGCATCAGAGAGGCTAGCGACTAGCATGGATAACCTGGTGTTAGCATCAGAGAGGCTAGTGACTAGCATGGATAAGCTGGTGTTAGCATCGAAGAGGCTAGCGACTAGCATAGCTAACCTGGTATTAGCATCAGAGAGGCTAGCGACTAGCATGGATAAGC
>NW_013952491.1:1775352-1780606 GCF_001266775.1 Austrofundulus limnaeus
GATAAGCTGCATTAGCATCAGAGAGGCTAGCGCTAGCATGGATAAGCTGCATTAGCATCAGAGAGGCTAGCGCTAGCATGGATAACCTGGTGTTAGCATCAGAGAGGCTAGCGCTAGCATGGATAACCTGGTGTTAGCATCAGAGAGGCTAGCGCTAGCATGGATAACCTGGTGTTAGCATCAGAGAGGCTAGCGACTAGCATGGATAACCTGGTGTTAGCATCAGAGAGGCTAGCGACTAGCATGGATACGCTGGCTTTAGCATTGGAGAGGCTAACCTCTCAGTTAGTGGTTGCACTATAGAAGGATGTTTGGTGCCTCCATGACTTGACGTTTGAATGTAATTCTTCTGTTCTTGGTTGTTTTGCATTTTATTGTAATTTAATTGACAACAAAAGTTTCACTTCCTGTTCTTCAAAAAGATTATTTCAAAACAGAACCTGAATTTCAGACCCAGCAGAATATTAAGGCTCCAACATCACTGGTAGAATAATAATAATTAAAAAATAATAATCTTTTATTTTTTTGAGCCTATTTTTAAATCACAGCAATAAAAAAAGATCTAAAATGAAACAAAAACACTGGTTTGTTTTAAAAGGATAATTTCTTCAGGTTTGAATCAAACTTTCAGGACAGAAGAATCAGGTTGTTTTCAGAGGACAGAGCTTATCCTGATCTGATGTTTGCAGAGTTTAGCTGGAAGTCGACACACGTGATCGATTGTTCTAACTTTAGCCTCTGAGTTTCTCTGGACTTTGTAAGAATTCAAAATAAATCACTTTCAAATCAAATAAACATCCAGCAAACAAAGACAGGAGCCGTTGTGTTTGTGGTTTCTGTCTTCCTGCACCTTTAAACCCGACAAACAATGGAGAAAAACAAACACGTGTTTGATCCGTGCTCCACCCAGAACCGTGTGTGTCTGTGTGTGTTCCTCGACAGCCTCCCACAGTGTGTGTGTGTTTTCTGCGCCCACACCTGCAGTTTCAGGTCCAGATTGTTTGTTTGAGGTGGTTTTATCTGACTTTTCTTCACACGACCTTCAGCTGAGCTGTGGGAACGAAACCAAAGCACAGCGAGTCAAACACTAACAGACGATAAATCCAAACTTAAATCCTTCTTTAAAGGTTCTCCTGATGGCTCCGTTTGATAGAGCTTTGGTAAACAGATCTGAAATGCAGGTACGCACCAAACGTAAACAAAGCACTCAACTCAAACCGCGTGGAAGTTTGAGTCGTGTGAACGAGCTGCATCAGGCGGCTGCAATCTGTGGACATAAACAAACCTGCTGGATCAGATGAATGCAGAGTCTCAGAGATGTTTCGCAGAAACTATCAGATTAATCGGCTGTAAACACCAAAACAAACTGAAGAAGACGGAATAAGACGACGGTCAGGAATCATCAGGGTTACAGCAGTGTAGATGGACTCGTTGAATTTCGTTTTTAAATATAATCTTTAGCAGTGTTAGCAGCGTTAGCACAGGTTAGCGTCAGATAACCAGGATGATGTCATCATCCTGAGACAAACAATGTCCACTGCTAGCCGCTGCTAACACTAAGTACAAATACATTGTTACTGTACTTAAGTAGCATTTTTGGGTATCTGTACTTAAATCTATACTTTGACTTTTATTAAGTACAACAAATATCACATACTTTAAGACGCAAGTAATATTCCTAAAGGAGACTTTAGCTTTTAGCAAAGTAATTTCTTGGTAAGATACTTGTGCTTTTACTTAAGTATCACTTTGTGGTACTTTATACAACACTGACGCTAATGTAGATCATATAAAATCAAAAAGTGTTGATAAAAACAACATGGGTGCAAGTTTGATGTCTTGTAGGGACACTTTAGCTGCATCAGAGCTAGTGGCTGCTATGGTCTCAGGATGATGACATCATCACATGAGCCGAGAACCAAGAGCAAAGGCTGTGATCCATTTGTGAACTTTTACATTTAGATTTAATATTTAAATATATTTTTTAACATTTAAATGTAACATTTAGTAAATAAAATAGCTAAATCTTTTTGTTTTACCTGCTGGTTCCTGCTCATGGACAGAACCTCCTGTACCTGGTCCTCGGACATCAGAGCAACAGTTTGGTTTCACTACGAGGTGAAAGTCCGTGTTTTCTTCAGCTTCCTAATCTTTTCCACGAGACGTGAAAACTGATCTCAGACCTTAATGTTTGACAGGATTAAACTGGTTCTGGTTCTGACCCGGTCTGGAGCGTTTACTGTCGGATCAGGGGTCCAGCAGCTAACAGGACCCACCTGGAACCTGGAGTCCTGAAAAAGACGAAGCTTTTTACTGTTTTTAGATTTTATTTTCCATCATAAAAAGAAGAAATACAAAATGAAACAAATATCATTCAGGGGATCCTCTGACCCGGTCCATTTAACAGAACCGACACAGTCCCAGGAACAGAAAGTCCACCATGTCGCAGTCCAGATGAGGACTTGAAAAACCAGGTCTGGTCTTCATCAGGTCCTAAAATGATTCAAATCAAACATGAAGAGTCCAGCTGGTTCCTCAGGTTCTCAGAGGTCCAGGATCAGGATCCTTACCAGTGGGACCGCCTCCACCTGGAGCTTGTGTTACCACGGCAACACAGCGCCGCAGTGCTGAAACATCAGCATGACCTCTTTGCTAATTTTAGCCTCTTTACCAATTTTAGCTTTTTTTTTTTTACCAACTTTAGCTTCTATCTTTGCTAATTTTAGTTTTTCTTTGTTAATCTTTGCTAATTTTATCGTCTTTCTTTGTTAATCTTTGCTAATTTTAGCTTCTTTACTAATTTTAGTTTTTTCTTTGCCAACTTTATCTTCTTTCTTTGCTAATTTTAGCTTCTATCTTTGCTAATTTTAGCTTCTTTACCAATTTTAGCTTTTTTACCAACTTTAGCTTCTATCTTTGCTAATTTTAGCTTTCTTCTTTGCTAATTTTAGTTTTTCTTTGTTAATCTTTGCTAATTTTAGCTTCTTTCTTTGTTAATCTTTGCTAATTTTAGCTTCTCTCTTTGCTAATTTTAGCTTATTTTCCTCCAATTTCAGATAAAATTGTGCCTTCTGCTAATTTGTACCTTTTGTGTTTCTTTCTCATTACATGTAAACCTGCATTAAATTGTTAGTTTTCAGTAATTAGCATCACTAGCTCTCTCTACAGTTTTATTCTGAAATCTAAACCCATTTATCTGAACCGTGAAGTGAAGCGCCACAAAGAAAAATTAAACAAACCAACGAGACAAAAAACAACCAAAAAACAAAACACAGAAGTGAAAAAAAAATCTAAATTTATTGTAAAGCACTTTTATCAAAATGCCCTGTAAACACAATAAAAGGGACTAACAACAATAAACGTCTAAAAATAAATAAATACACTTTCTACAGACGTAACGGATTAGTTCCCATCGAGTGGATGGTGGGAGTGTTAGAAACGCTCTACCTCTAAAATTTAATTAAATTTAAAGAATTAGCGCCCCAGCTTGGTCTCTGCTGTCAGGAGGGGTTAATAATTCAACTACAGACTTTTATTTTCTTTTTTCTGGAATAAACGTGACTGTGAGTCAAGAAAAACAATTCAACCTGTGGAATGACACACCGCTCCTTCAAAATAAGAGTTCTAAAAAAAAAAAAAAAAAACGAAACAGATCGTTTCTCTAAAGTCTGAGGGACTCTGGACTGAACCTGAATTAAAATAAACATGTAACGTCACGTAAAGGAGGCACATTAAAGACCTTCACACACCAGCTCTGCGTCCTTTACTGGCCTTTTTTTAAGACCCAGAACGTCTGAGGTCTTTCTGAGCTGAAGATCAGAATCAAACAAAAACAAGATGAAGTCCTTGCCTTCATTCTGTGAGGTTTTATAAAGTGCTCGGTGCAGCAAACATGGAGAACTACAGAATGACTTTTTTAAAAGTGACTAACCTTTAGGGTTCACTGTGCAAAAGTCTTAAGCAACCCGAAGGTTTCTTTGTTTTGATTTTCTTAGTTTTTAAACTGGTTTTCACCAGTTCTTCTTCTTCTTCTTCTGTTTTGTGGACTTTATCTGATTTTGTTCTCCTACCCAAATGTTTTCAGAGGAAAGCCTTTAACTCTGACCTTTGACTCATCCAGACACAAAACGGAGTGGTAGTAGCTGAGAGTCATCCCTAACATAAACTCTGAGGGCTAACTAATCAGTACAAACTGATTGTGTTAACTCTTAATCTTTGTTCTACCAGTGGGCAAAAACACAGGTTTCTGCCTTTAAATGTTTTCAGACGATACCAGGGGCTTTTATTTTGAAAACTAGGGTGAGACGACTTCTTTCAGCTCTTGCCTTTAGTTCAACACCCCGACAGAAAATAAAAAAACGTCTAAAAGCTTTTAAGGAATTTTCAGGAGCGACTGTTAAAGGGTTTTCCTTCAAACAATGAAGTTTTTTATGTTATTTAATACATTTAAATATGTTAATATCTTTAAAATGATTAATAAAATGACAGAAATGTTCTGAAAAGGATCAACAAGCTGCTCCTGACTGGCAAAACTTTGATGTCTGGATGTTGAAACGTGGTTTTAAATGTACAGTTAGATTAAATCTAATGTTAGTTTTCTGAACGTTTGACTCTTTAATTGTTTAATTAACTGATTCGTCTGAAAACAGTTCACTTATGACCCTCAGTCCTCTGATGTGACACAACAAGGCACAGATAAGCAGAGTGGAGGTAAACTGGTGTTTTAAATTTATGAAACACAAGGTGCAAATAAAGGATTTTTTTTTTACAAAAAGCAGCTAAAGTCCAAAAAAACTACCCAATTGTTAAAAAAAGTAAAGTTTGGTTCATTCAAAGTGATAAAAGGTGACTTTTTGCAAACAAATATATATTTTTAAACGTGCAATAAAAGTGACAGGAAGCAGAGGTTGGGTGTGTGAAGGCCTCCGTGCTCAAAGACGTGACTGAATCCAGTGTAAAATCTAAAACGTTTGGAGGATCTGCCTCAAAAACCACCAATCGATCTGACACTCAGCAGGACTTTTAAACGGATCCAGGATTAGTTGTAACATTAGACTTTATTAGATAAACAGATTTTAACTGTAAATAAAGACTGTAAAAATACTGTAGGCTGTTTAGTTTTTATCATTTTTAAACTAAAATTTTAAAAATATATTTTAACACGGACGGAGCCATTTTATTTCCACACAAAGCATTCTGGGTAAATGATGACGTGGATAGGTCCTCGGTGCGAGGCTGCTAGCGAGCTATATCC
>NW_013952491.1:1781071-1785613 GCF_001266775.1 Austrofundulus limnaeus
GGGTGGATATAGCTCGCTAGCAGCCTCGCACCGAGGACCTATCCACGTCATCATTTACCCAGAATGCTTTGTGTGTAAATAAAATGGCTCCGTCTGTGTTAAAATTTAAAAAAAATTACAAAACTAAACATCCTACAGTATTTTTACAGTCGTTATTTCACAGTTAAAATATATATTTATCAAATAAAGTCTAATGTTACAACTAATCGGGGATCCCTTTAACTCAGAACCACGAGACCAACGAGACAAAAACCGCAGAAACTTTTCCTCCTGATCTGAAAGGACTTCAGCTGCGAGGAGCTGCTTCGGCTGCGAGGCGCCGCGCTTCTTCAGAGAAACATCAGCTTTTAAAAAAAACCTGACAAAAAGCCAAAACAATATATAAAAAAATACAACTGGCTTAATTTCCAGAGCTGCATTAAAGAAAATCAGCTGAAAATCCACGTGTAACGGAATCTAACGCCTGATCATCGACCGCTTTGTTAGCTTCACCTGTTCAAAGAGCTCAGAACACTTTTTAGGAAACGACGGACCGCACCCGCCTCAGAGCATCGCCATTTTCTGCCATCATATTTTATTTTGAAAGGACTCTAAAGTGGAAGTTACCTCCCGTGGACCAGTCGGACCCTCGTCTCTAATACCAGGGTTTCAGCTGGACTCAGTTCAACCCAGCACCTCTGGGATCCGGTGCCAGAGGAGTTTGGGATGATGGATCTGCAGCTGTGATGCCGTCTTGTTCTGGACCAAAATCTGAATTTATTTGTTGAATTAAAGCAGCTTTAAGGCAAATCTGGGTCCAACACCAAACGCTTACCGTGGGTCTCAAAGTGGCCGACGCAAACTGAACACACCCCTAAAATCTTCCAGTGGATCTCAGCTTCACAGTGACCGACAGGAAGCACCGACAAAATAAAAGCATGGACTTCCTGTAAGGATCCGATCCTGGCAAACATCCAAGTCCAAAAAAAAAAGTGATAAAATATCTAAAAACTGCGACATAACTTAAGTTTAAAAGACGACATGATCAGACCTACAGACAGCAGCAACTAAAAATACTTCAGATAAAAACATGTCAGTAACCGAATAATAAAAAGTTAAAAACAGAAAAGACAAACAGCTTCACAGTGAGTGTGTGTGTGTGCGTGTGTGTGAGACATAACAGAGGTCACTGTGGCTGCTTTCTGATTGGCCACTGGTAGAAGGTCAAAGGTCAAGGGGAATTTAGGACTCCTGAGGCACAACTTCCATCATCTTCTGACACAAGACTGTGGTCGAGACTGAAACACACAAACACACACAAACACACACAAATTTAGTGTTAAATCCATCTAAAAACTATCAATAATTTATAAAAACTCATTAGAACCAAAAACTGTAATAATTTCATCACATTTCTGTCTTTATCTTTCTGAGAAACTCAAATTATTTTAATTAAAAATCATTTTTATAGCAACAATATGGAAGACCATTACGGCCCAAATTATTATGTAAGAATTAAAATGTATTGATTTTAAAAAGTATATTATTTTTCTCAAATACTGAATCCCTTCAGAATAAAGGGCTCGACACACGGGGAGCGTTAACGGCTGTCATCACAGCCAGGGTGAAACCCGACACACGGGCCGCGAGAGCGACGGCAGCGTTGCGCTCTCGCGCTTGTCTTCACGAAATTTGATTGGTTCTTCTACTGCCTCTTCTAAAGCTTATTGGTGGTTCGTAAAAAAGGGTGTGTGCATTACGGACGTGTAAACTAAACAAATCTTGTGATGCTAATGATATTGAAAAACAAACGCACGCCAAAATACGATTTTATGAGGAAAAACTTACCGGATAGCTTCACCCTGGAGCCAACAAATTCCCATAACTGCAGTGTGTAGCATACTCTCTGCTCATTGGTCGGTCAATGAAACCCGCGCTGATTGGTTGTACGCTTAGCAACAGCAACAAAAGTTGAACATTTTTCAACTTTCATGTGTCAAGCTCGCGTGTGCACGTCTACATGTGCGAGCGCAAAATTTTACACGCACGATTTTCACCGGGTGGCTTTGCTGGAGGAGGGCGAGCGACGTCGCCTCCCGTGTCGAGCCCTTAAGACTAGAAAGAACCGACCTAAAGAGTGAAAATGTGTATTTCTGACGAACTACAACCTTTTTCATGACAAAGAGACGAGGGCAGCACTCACAGATTCCACTCATCAGCCACTTGGGTTTGTTCTGCCACCAGACGCCGATCAGGTAGACGGGCAGCCCGGTGCCGATGACGCCGAAGCCGATGGCGCATTCTTTTGGCGTTTTCCAGAACGACACGACGATGAGGAAGAGGCAGGCCAGGACGAAGCTCACAGGCAGCAGGATGTTCACCTGCGGACACAAATCCAGCTTTCAGCTCCTGTCCTTTAATCTGTGATCTGTCTCTGTGCAGCTGAGACACGTCTCTGATAGGACACAGAGGCTGTCCGCACCGCCAAAGTAAACTAAAGTCTACTTCCTGTTAGAAACAATGGGCCTCATGAAAGAACGTTTGTATACTTATCCTGAATTTCTCTTACCTTTGTTCGTACGAACATGTCATCAAACTCTTCTATCTTCAGGAAATGTGTGTAAATGAGCTGCGTAAACTGATAGGGGTGTAAGAAAATATTGATACACTGAAATATCGCGATATTTCATTTCCCGATACTGTATCAATATTCTAAAGCCCTGTATCGTTTTTTTATTAAGGTTTAAAATGTCAACTTTCCTGCCAGCTGTTCATTTTTATGTTGTAGTTCAGCCTCTGACCACTAGTTGGCAGCAGTGAGCCAGACATTTGGCTCCTCTACCTCTTGAGGTAGAGGCTATTGTTAAGTGTTGGGTGACCATATTGTAAATTAATATTAAAAACTAAAACTTGAAAATATATATTTTCAAACTATTTACTGTCAAATTTAGTCTAATAATTGAAAACATGGATGAAATATGAAACAAATAAAATAAAATACATACAAAGCAGAACACAGTTAAATGTATCAAAAGTATGTCTATGTAATATTAGAATTTTCTGAGACAATGAATTTTGGTTTTTCATTTTATTCCCCAGTAAGAGGTTTTTATTTAATAGGATTTTTGGACAAAAAAAATCGCAATATATCACCTTGTTTATAGTATCGCAATATATCAGGATATATCGTATCGTGACCCCTCTGTCATGATATGTATCGTATCGCCAAATTCTTGCCAATACACAGCCCTATAAACTGATGAATGCGTATCAGGTGCTCGTGCAATATTAATTTATGTTGCACTGTATAGTCAAATAAATTAATTACGCTCTTATTTGTTGATGTTTTTATGCAATAACTGCCACATTATTACATGATTACTAATTTATCAAGCCATTGATTTCTTTCATCAAGCCGTTTAATTATTTCTGCATGTATTTCCAGTTATGGCAGATGCAGTCCTCCATAGCTAACAGCAGACTGACTACTCGTAAAATACATGACAGGTCTGGACAACATGTGAATTTTGTTCATATCGGAAGAAAATCTTACAACACGAGAAAATTGGTGAATGATAAGTTCTCCTAAATCACTCGTACGCACAACTTAAGAATAAAACTGTTCGTACGAACGGTTCTTGCATGAGGCCCATTATAGGGTGACATGGTGGGATAAAACCACCATCCTGACGGTCTCACAGTCGGTTGTTTATATCAGGAACTAAAATCTTTAGACTTAGTAAAACCCAGAGAGCAGGGGAAACTGCCCGGGTCGACTCACTTTAATGGGCCGCTCCATCTCAGGCTTCTTGTAGCGGAGCCACATCATCCCGATGATGGCCAGGGCGATGCAGAGCCAGTTGAAGAAGCTGAAGAAGTTTATGATGGAGTAGATGTCGTTGGAGAAGGCGTAGAAGAGCGTCATCAGGCACTGGAGCGAGCAGAAACAAAATGATCCAACCACAAGAAGGGTTATTATAGTTAACTAAAACTAACTAAATAACAAAAACTGAAACTGAAAAAACATTTTAGCGACTAAAATATATAAAAACTGTAATAAAAAGAAAAAAAATGATAACTAACTAAAACTGTTTAATATTTTTACAAAACTAAATTATAGACAGAATATCCTTAGTTTTAATGTTTCAGTTTATTTTAATGGAGTAGTTTCCATCAGCTGTGGTCTGTAACAACACTTGTTTACAGTCTGCTGCTGCTCAGCATCACCTGCTAAATGACAACAACAGRTGGGAGAAAACAACAACAACAACGTCCACTTTGGGATTTCTTTGAATCTGACTGAAAAATCAAACCAAGTGTCTTGTAGTGGAAACAGGTGATAAAACAGGTGGAAAACTTCTGAAGAGAAAAACTGCATGAATCAAACTCACACAAGATGCTAACTGTGACTATCTGACACGCTAGCTTCTCTCAGTAGCTCCATGAAAAACAAACAACAGGTAGCAGCAGGTTGGAGACTAGGGCTGTGTATTGGCAAGAATTTGGCGATACGATACATATCATAACGGAGGGGTCACGATACGATATATGCCGATATATTAC
>NW_013952491.1:1786564-1787785 GCF_001266775.1 Austrofundulus limnaeus
ACTAATAAAAACTAAACTAAAACTAAGCATTAAAAATGTAATAATAACTAATAAAAACTAGCAAATCCACTGTAAAAACTAAAACTAAAAAAACACTGAATTAAAAGAAAAAAAGTCACAACAAAATAAAACTAAACTATAACGAAAAATCCAGAACTATTATAATCTTGACCATGAGAAACATGTCAGAGGACTCTGATCCTGATGTGTCACATTAAAGAAGATTTATTCAGATAAAACAAACAGGATCCTTGGTTCTTATTTAAACACGTACCGTGAATATGAGTGAGGGGAGGGGGGTCAGCAGGGTGGGGTGGATCATGGACAGCAGGCTGGGCAGGTGACCCTCCCGGGACCCCACAAAGAATAACCTGAGAGACGAGACCTTCAGGTCACTTCCTGCTCTTTATTCTTTATGTATTTCTACAGGTGAGCAGTGTTACCTGGACGAGGTGAACAGAGAGCCGTTCACTGAGCCGAAGCACGACAGACCCACAAACACGGAGATGATCCAAGACATGGGGCCCAGGTGGTGGTTCCCAAAGTCCTGCAGGACACACGGGTTTAGTCTGAGCTGCCTTTTCTCAAGCGTTTCTCCAAAACCTGCCCTTTATTTGGTTTATAACTTTTATTTGAAATAAAAACAAATAAGGTACAGAACAAAAAGTTTAAATAGAAAATTAAAAAATAGTCTTCAGAGCTGAAGATCTAAAACCTAAACAAGCTACAAGAACATAAAATGACTGTTTTAAAGTATTTATAACAAGTCAAAAGGTCTCTTTGACTTTCTCTGCAGAGTTAAAAAAAAGCTTTGAGGTTTGTGCCTCACCACAGCTACAGCCTCTGAGTGCAGCATCTGTTCAGGAGACAGCGTGGTGAAATACGCCAGGTTGGTCAGAACGTACACGGCTGTCACTATGGGCAGAGAGATGATGATGGCCCGCGGGAGGTTCCTGAGGAGGAAAAACATGTCACATCTTAGACGCTCTGACATCATGTCACATCTGACACGATCTGACATTATGTCACATCTGAGACGCACTGACCCCATGTCACATCTGACACACTACGACATCATGTCACATCTGACACACTACGACATCATGTCACATCTGACACGATCCGACATCATGTCACATCTGACACACTACGACATCATGTCACATCTGACACACTACGACATCATGTCACATCTGACACGATCCGACATCATGTCACATC
>NW_013952491.1:1789530-1791702 GCF_001266775.1 Austrofundulus limnaeus
TCATGTCACATCTGACACACTACGACATCATGTCACATCTGACACACTACGACATCATGTCACATCTGACACGATCCGACATCATGTCACATCTGACACGATCCGACATCATGTCACATCTGACACGTTCCGACATCAAGTCACATCTGACACGCTACGACATCATGTCACATCTGACAGGCTCTGACATCATGTCACATCTGACAGGCTCTGACATCATGTCACATCTGACACAATCTGACTTTGTCAAATCTGACACGCCCTGATCCAAACCCACTTGCTCTTTAAAACTCACTTGAACGGCTCGATCATCTCCTCTGTGACCAGGTTCAAGTAGTTCCTGTAAAACAACCAGACAGCAGGTGAAAGTCAGCAGCTGTGAAATGTTTCAGCTCATTGAAAAGGAAAAACAACAGGATTAATCCCATCTTTAATCTGAAGCGGCATGTTTGGACTCACCAGCCTCCGTAGGCGAACAGGCCGCTGTAGAGCGCCAGGCCGATGCTGCCAAAGTCATATTTTGAATTCTTGAAGGAATTTTCGGGGATGAGTTCATCCGTGCCGCCTGGAAGAAAAAAACCTGAACTCAGACCAAACCTGAGATCTGAAACAAAATATTTAGACAACAAACAAACTAAAACTCATCTACAGGAGGTGCAGGCAGCTGGACTTAAGAGTCGAACAAAAACACGTTTTAATGAAGAAAATAAATGTTTTAGGAGTTTCTTCATGTTGGGTGCACAGCGGGGTGGGCTTTAGGCCTCGGGGCTTTTTATTCAGCCGTTTGGAGGATTTATGAGACCCTGGTCGGACCCTCTGTAGCATTCAGGTTTGAGGGGATCTGGGCTTCGACGTGGACCCACATTCTCAGACTTGGTGACGGTCGTTAAACCAACAGCTCGGGGGTGTGTTGGTACAGAGGGGGTTAGCTGTAAGCCGGTGTGGGAAACACCCGGGTCTGATGGAGTCTGTGACCCCCGTGAGGCCCCTCTTAAAAAAAAAAAACTGGTATTTTTAATTCAAATCCAGCAGGTTGTAAACAAACAAAAGGTCCAGGTCAGGTGCTCCAACATGTTTTGACAAACTGGATTCTCACCTTGAAACGCCTGATTTCTTCTAACCTTTCCAGTTTTTAACGCTGCGGGGTTCTGACTCATCCTGGTCCGGGTCTTCCTCCTCTGTTGTTCGAGGACTCGGCGATGCGTGGCGTGGACACGACCTTTCAGCTCCGATCAGATCAGAGCGGCTCCATCAGTTCGAGGTGTGATCATTTCATTAACTTCTAACTAAGCTTCTGTTCTTGGAGCTTTTATTTTTTTATCTTACTCCACCTGTGGCGTGAGCGCCCGTCCCCAGGAGAAACCAGGAGTAATCGGATTACGCTCGGTAATCTGAGCCTCCGTCAGACTCAGACAGAAACTGGAATCTGTTTGTGACGGACAAACTGGTTTTTCACAATAAAACTAAATTAATCACAAAGGTGGAGGATCGCTCCTTTCAGGCTGCACTCCAACAACCAATCAGAAGCCGGCGTGAGAGCAGCAGCACACCTCTGTTGATCTAACGGCTCGTCTAAGTCCTTCTGAAGAGGCCGACGAGGAGGAAACAGTCATTAGAGGAAAGCATGAAGACAAAGACGGGACAGGAAGGATTCAGAGAATCAGACGAGACTCGAAGAACAAACAGGAGGATTAAAGTCTGAGCTCCTGTAAGAAACCAAAACAGGAGATTTACCAGAGACAGCTGAAGAGTCTGAGGGCTGTTAGCAAAATATCTGCTGAATCACTGAGCTGGTTTCAATTACAACACTACAGAATTTATATTTCCTGTGGAAATGCAGTGTGACCGATTAGAGATGATTTTTACTGAAGATAAACAAGCTGAAACTAGAAATAGACTTAAAAAGTAGCTGAAATTAGCACAAACAAAAAAAAATCACTTATTTCCTGAAATAAGCGATAAGAAGCTACGATTACAACAAAAGGTATTTTCAGCTGAAAAATAGCCGACGTAGCTTAAAGTGCAGAAAGTAGCTGAAAAACCATCAAGGCTTAACGTCACAGAAATAAACTGATGGAAACACAGAAACGTTCAGATTAACAAAACAGCTGAAAAGAGCAAAAAGGCAGCTGAAATAAGCAAATAAGCTAAAATTAGTAAAAAAAAAAAAAA
>NW_013952491.1:1798777-1801685 GCF_001266775.1 Austrofundulus limnaeus
CTCTCTCTCTCTCTCTCTCTCTCTCTCTCTCTCTCTCTCTCTCTCTCTCTCTCTCTAACTTCGGCGTGTTTCTCTTGGGGGTTCAGCTGACAGGAAGTGAAGCGGCTGTAAGAACCGAGGTGACCTTGTTAACGAACACGCAGCCGACAGAGGCTGGTGTGTGTGTCAGCTCTGATGTAAACCTGCAGGGGGCGCCGTGTGACTCGCTGACATCACTTCCTGTTTGTCTGTTTTAAAACTCGTCTTAAAACCCACTTGTTTACTTTGGTTTTTGACACTGTGTAATGGGGTTGTGTTGTTCATTTATACTAGATTTTATTTTTTGTTTTTATTCTAGACTTTAAATTAGGTTTTAGGCATTTTATTGTTTTTATTCCTTGTTTTTACTTTGTTTTTTATTAAATTGTGACTGAGTTTGTTTTTGTACGAGCTGTGTTGGAATGCAGCACTGTGGTGTACTTTGGTGCAACAAGTGCTTTACAAATAAAGTTGGACTGGATTGGTCGTCACTGATCTGCTGAATCTGGCAGCAGAAAGTCGTTCCTCCAGTTTTTCTTTCCTTCTGTGACTCAGAGCTGCTGTAACCATGACGACGGCCCACAAACCTGTACCGCCTCCAGGTGTGGAGCCTGACTTTAGGACCGGACAGGAAGTGGTCGCGTGTGTGGACAGAAACAGGAAGTGGTCATGCGTGCGGACAGATAAACAGGAAGTGGTCGTGCGTGCGGACAGATAAACAGGAAGTGGTCGTGCGTGCGGACAGATAAACCTCTTTTCACGTGAAAAAGTAAAGTCATGATGGATTCCGACGTTCTGACCCGTTCAGAGACCCAAACCCGATGGTGACGGTCTGCAGGGTACCTTGGCCGATCTTGACGAAGCCGATGATGATGATGAGCACGAGCGCCAGGAGCTTGGCGGCAGCGAAGAAGTCCTGCACTCTGGTAGCCGCCTTCACGCTGTAGCAGTTCACGAAGGTCAGGAGAACTGAGGAGGAAGGAAGAGTTGAATCAAAGCTCCATGAAGCCACGTTTCATGTTTTAAAATAAAAAAACTTTCAGGTTTTAGAAACTCCTGAAACATTAAAGTTAAACGTGACGTTGAGACGTTTTATTAGAAACATGTTTCGTCTGCTCCACGGCTGGAACGGTTTTTATGAAGCAGGTAAAAGTCAAGCAGTGGTGTTTTTGTTGGTCTGTTAGCAAAATATCTCCTTAAAGCACTGCTGGATTTTCACCTGCAACTCTAACGTTTAATTCAGACCCAATCCAAGATGGCCGCCACGGCTAATTAACCTTAAAGAACACATAAATGACTCTAATTAAGTCAGTTTTACAAACATTTTGGTGTGGTAGTAGCTGAGAGTCAGACTCTGAGCACTTCTCAGGAATAAATAACTATTTATTTATGTATTTATTTACCGTTATTTAACCAGGCAAGTCAGCCTGGGCCTGAAGGTAACCTGTTGTACAGGTTTTTAGGGGTGGGGGAAACCGGAGTGTGTGTGTATATGTGTATATATATATATATTGGGGATGGGATGCACTGATATGAAAATTTCATCTGATATAATTATTGGTGTTATGGCTGATAGCTGATATTTACAGATAATACACAAGTACACAAACACACTTGGGTCTTTTGTTGACACTGTAAATAAACAAGCAGACCTCTGACAGTAACTTCAGTTATTCCTGGTTACACAGCGTAAATATTGATGCTGCTCAACCAACCATGTCTCCTCCCAAAACAGAAACACAAAAATAAAAAGTGGGAAATCAACATCAGATGTTAATATCAGCAGTTTTACAAATCAGACCGATACAGATATTCTAAAAAATGACCAATATTGTCTGATATTAATGCTGATATATCGTGCATCCCTTATTTATTTATACATACATATATCTGCTGCAGTGTGATATGATTTGTGTACAAACTAATACAGGATCAGAATAATTTAAATTTATATTTCTCATCCAAACATAATTAATTCACTCAACAACAACAAGTCATAAAATGATTTTCTACTTCTAATCTTTTATAAAAATGTAAGTAGAGGTAAAAAGGCTGAAAAATAATTACTTAAGTAAAGTACAGATACTCAGTAAGAAAGTATTAGTACTTAGTTACTTTAGAGGTCAGGCTGATCATCAGGTCTTTCATTAGATCTGTTTTGTTCTTCAGAACCATTAACAGAACTTTCTGTGCAACAGAAACCAGTTCATTAATCTCAGAGAAACACAGTAACAAACAAGGAAAAAGCTTCTGGCTGCAACACAAGTCCGGGTCCAGTTCTGGACCCAGAACATTCAGAACCCCTGACCCAGTTCACAGTGATGAGCTGAAGCAGCAGGTCCCTTCAAAGCCCCTAAATCAGGCCGGACCCTGGACAGCAGACCGGCCCGCACAATGAGGCTCTGTGGTTCTGAGAAACGCACAAAAGGAAAGAGGTCGGGTACAGTAGAGGACCGGGACGCTCAGATCTGCCGCCCAGAACCAGAACCAGAACCAGAAAGGGACGGCTGGAACTTCAGCAGAACTCAGAAACCCGACATTAATCTCCTGAAACGGGTCAGACGGAAGAATAATCTGCAAAAACTGGACCTACATGGAGCCAGAACCAGACCTGAGTCAGGTGGTCTCAGACAGCCCACACACACACACACACACACACACACACACACACACACACACACACACACACACACACACACACACACACACACGTGTGTGAATGAGTGGATGGGATTGGGCTGCTTGGGTTCTGGTTCTGACTGGATGAAGCAGCTAATTAATCCAGAGTTAATCTGGTTAAGACTCTGAGACAAACCGGACCTCGTGTTTCTGACCCGCATCAGAGTCTGGAACAGAAACAAACCCACTCCTGCACCTCTCTGAGCATAAT
>NW_013952491.1:1802294-1810937 GCF_001266775.1 Austrofundulus limnaeus
CTGATGGGTTTTGTTGTCCTTTATGACACAAAATTACCAAAAATATTAAAAACCATCAAAATAAAACCTGATTTGATGATTAAATGTTAAATAATTTAAAGTTTTGTTTTTTTAAAGTTAAATAAATGAAGTTAAAACAACATGTTTTAATATAAAGGAGATGATGTAATCACGCGCCACCTTTTCAACATGTTCGGCGCGCGCGCGCGAGAACAAATTGTACTCGTGTACGCGCGCGTGCTGACAGTAAACGCACGTGGTCCAGCTCCGAGCTCAGGTGAGAGCGGAAGTTCGGGCACCGGCCCGGCCCGGCCCGGACCGGCTCGGATACTCACGCACGCAGAGGCAGGCCAGCAGCTTGGCTCCGGTCTCCGGTACCGGGCAGACCGGAAACAGCGGCTTCAGGAGGTAGGTGGCGAACACGTAGGCGACGATGTACTGCGAGGACGGGCGGATGATGAGCAGCTCGATCCAGAGCTTCAGGAAGGCGGGCAGCGAGCCGTACACCTCCAGGATGTAGGCGTAGTCCCCCCCGGACTTGGTGATGGTGGTCCCCAGCTCCGCGTAGCACAGGGCCCCCACCGTGGAGAAGACCCCGCACACCGCCCACACGATCAGCGACAGACCCACCGAGCCCGCCTCCTTCACCACGCCGGTCGGCGTCACGAAGATGCCGGAGCCGATGATGGTGCCCACGATGATGGCCACGCCGTTCACCAGGGTGATGGTCCTCTTCAGGACGACCCCCTCGCCCCCCGCAGCCTCCGCGGGCAGCAGGGCGGCGGGGCTCTTGGCGTCGCTGCCCGGCGTCCCGGCGGGGCTGGAGCCCGCGGACAGCATCCTCTCCGTCACCTGCCCGTCGTCCTCCCTGCCCGCCGAGGAGCCGCCGGAGCTCCGCTTCTTCACGCCGGACATCTCGCTTCCTGTGTCGTCCCCGCGGTGCGTGGAGCCGACGCTGGTCCGTGTTTCTGTGCGCTGCGGCCGGCTTCAGCCACGAGGGTCCGCGGTGTGTCTGCGGGTCGGAGCCGCGCGTCTCTCAAAGTAGTGGATTAAAAAAAAAAAAAGAAAAGAGGAAAAAGGTTTGATGGGCGGCCTCCATCAAAGGACAGCCCACCAATTAATTCAGAGCATCGGATAAAAATGCAGCTTCGCTCTTTTCCGCCCCCTGCCGGCGGAGCTCGGAACTGCAGCCTCAGCATCCCTCCGGAGGACCACTTCAGACACAAACTCCTGTCCTACAGCTTACTCTGATTTACCATTTTTACACATGGAAAATTGGTTTTATTACAATTTATGTAGATTATTTAAAAATCACAGCTTAAAGTGTTTTTTTTAATTACAGATTATCCAGATCTTCAAACACTTTAATCATCTCATTATCTCCACAACACAGAGAGTCTTTATCAGGATGTGCTTATCTCCAGAAAACAACCTTTGATTTATTGAAGAAGAGAAACAAAAACATCATGTGATTCTGAGAAAACCTCATCAGCTCCGTCACGTTCCTGCTCGTTTTATCTTTTTACTCTAAAATGTTTCCAAGCGTTTTTAACATGTTGGGACGTCAAAGTTTAACCTAAAACCTGTTAAACACTGTGTTGTCTTTATTTTTTGGAAATTAAAGCTTTAAAAAGAAAAAAAAGTGTTTTGACTTAAGCTGCAAATAAAGTGATTAAATAAATAACGCTGAGTCAGCTTTTAGCAGTTCACATACAGACACATTCTTAAATATTTTTACAAGTTTTACAGGAAACGCACAAAAAAACCTTGTACCACAACATTTTTGATATTCATGACAAACTTTTAAAAAGTGTTTTTGTCTTGTGCTGCTTTCAGCCTCCAGCCAGTCTTTTGCTTTGAGGCTTTTTAATGGTTTTTAACTGGTGTTTTAGCCTCCGGTTACAAATTTTCTACTTTTAGTATTTAGCTAGTTACTTTTTACTACTTTTCTAACCTTTTTAGTTTATGTTTTCTGCCTCTTTAGCTCCAAAAGTTTCAGTTTTTTCAGCATCGCTGACAGAGACGTCTGTAACTAATCCGCTTGTTTTTTATTCTTTGCTCAGTTTAGGTCGTTTAACAAAATAAAATCCTCCTAAAATGAGTAAAAGTAAAAATAAAAAGCATCAAAAGACCAAATAAGCCCTTTGAAGTCTGGATGAAGACTTTTGCACAGATAGTTAAATGTTTAAACAGCTTCAGGACAGATCAGGACTTATGTTCAGGTGAGGACTCAGACCTGTCAAACTGGTTTTATTCAGAAACACTGAAACAGGAACAAGTTCATGTTGTAACTTCCTGTTTCAGATCCGCCCTCTGAGTCACAGAGAACCACAGCAAGTTCTGACCCGGTTTCATCAGAAACAAAAGATTCTGATGAAACTCCTCAGACTGGATCTGCAAATGATGGAGGTGAAACACCGGCAGGGATGTCATCAGATCATAGTCGAAGATATTTGAAAAATAAATAAAAATCTGTTCAAACTGGAGACTTTATGATTATTATTATACATGACATCTGAACAACAGCTAAAATCTGCTGAAGCAGCTAAAACTCAGCTGTTTAACCTACAACAATAAATACAGAATATTTAAAAATGAGCAGAGCTGAGAGTAAAAACTGCTGAAAATTAGCAAACATGATAAAAACTACAACAAAACAGCAGCTAAAAGAGATGCAGGAACCGAAGTAGATTATACAGCAGCTAAAATTAGCAAAACAGATACTAAGATGAAAATCTGTAGCTAAAGGTTACAACTGGAACGATAGGTTAAAAAAAAATCTAATTAGCAACACTGTCAATAAAAAATAGCAAAGCTGTAGCTAAGTGCTAAAAATAATATATATGCTAAAGCTAAAATTAGCAAACCAGGAACTAAATTTCCCAAAAGAGACTGAAATTTAAATTAACAAAACAGATGCTAAACTGTACAGTTAGTTAGCTAAATGCAGGTTCTAGATCAGTGGTTCCCAAACTTTTTATCTTCTGACCCAAAAAATATCCACGGCAAAAACTTGTGACCCCAAATATTACTGGTCTGAGTACACGAACTTTGTTAACAACCCTAAAAACACAGGCTTTTTGACAATCTAAACAGCTTATACACAAATACAAATACTTATTTATAATTTTTATGTGTTTTTGTAATAGTTATAGGGAAAATKTTACATTAGCAATTATTGTATTACCCTTTAAATTGATTTCTGGAGATTATCCAAGGTGCTTCATGACCCAGAATTGGGTCCCAAGCCCAACTTTGGGAACCAAAGTGCAGTGGTTCCCAAACTTTTCAGCTTTTGACCCACAAAATAACAGTAGCAGAGACCTGAGCCCCCAACTGTTTTTTGGATGATAAACATTTGTATCAGGTCAACTAAACATGGGCATAGTAACAATATTTTTATACTACATTTATCCATTTTAAATACACTAACCTCACTCCTTTGTAACAACTAAGGCAAAAATGTAATTAATTCTGAAAATCTTTTCAGGACCCCACTTTGGGTCCCGACCCCAACTTTGGGAAACACTGTTCTAGATGACTCACATCAAAAATCCTGTGTTCTACAGAGGACTGGTCCAGTGACCTATAGAAATGACTCAGCCTGGAACTGAAAACATGGATGGAGGACAACAGAGCTGCTTCATGGAAGAAGAACCTCAGCTTAGCCTGTTAGCATTTGTGCTAGTGCCGACGCTATATTGCCTTATATGTATTAGCTCGGTGCTAGCACAACAAACAAGCTAAACTGTTGTCCTCCATCCATATTTTCAGTTACAGCTGAGTCATTTTTGTGTTCCCCTCTCTGTCATGTGGATGGAGGAACTCAGTGACGAGAGGAGAATGTGTAGCGCTAAGCTAATATATATGGTGATAGCATCGGTGCTAATGCTAAAGCTAACAAGCTAAGCTGAGGTTCTTCTTCCATGAAGCAGCTCTGTTGTCCTCCATCCATATTTTCAGTTCCAGGCTGAGTCATTTCTACCTTCTCCTCTCTGTCAACGCTCTCTGGTTTCATTTAAAAGAGTCGATCATCAGATATTGTCCAAGATTAACCTTCAGGGTGGATATAGCTCGCTAGCAGCCTCGCACCGAGGACCTATCCACGTCATCATTTACCCAGAATGCTTTGTGTGTAAACAAAATGGCCCCGTCCGTGTTAAAATATATTTTTAAACTTTTAGTTTAAAAATGATAAAAACTGAACCTCCTACAGTATTTTTAAAGTCTTTATTTTACAGTTAAATTATGTTTTTTTAATAAAGTCTAATGTTACAGGTAATCGGGGATCCCTTTAAGAATCGTCTCGTGAACACGTGGAGGCTCAGAGCTGCAGGACTATTCAGTTTCTGTGACACACCCTGCAGGTCTGGTTCTGATGCTCCTGATGTGGACCCGTCCACCGACACACGTCCAGACAGATCATTTCCTGTCCAGACGAGGAGGACACCTTCAGGATTTATTCTCAAAATTCAGCCCAAAGCTGGACTTTTCTATATGAACCAAAACCTGAAGAATGCAGGACTTTATTCATGTTGGACCACATCAGAAATCCACCTTAATCCATGTCTGCGGTCCTGTGGGTCCAGATGTGTCCCAGAGCAGGGTTCACTCAGGACACGGTGCGTGTGTGTCTCTGTTAAAAACAAACCGTGACATTAAAGGACCTGTGGCATTGATTTTTTTGTAATAAATATGAAAGCATTTTTGGAAAGAACATTTTTTAACGTTTTGAAAAAATAAATTTCTTGCCGCTGAGATGAACAGTTGTTGAGATATTTGCATGTTCAGTAACAGGAAGTGATGTCAGAGGAGAATATCTGAATGCAAACAAAGCATTGACAACTAAAAACACAGACTGAAGAGAAGAATCTGAGGTTTATTTAGATTATTTTGAGTCACTATAAAAGTAAAAGAGTTTAAATTTTGTTTCAATAAACAAAAACCAGGAAATTTGTTCTCTTAAAGAGTTCCGCTATGGGATAAATTTTGTGCCAGCAGGAACTGGATTTCAATTCCTCAGATTAAATCTGAATGTGCATAATTTAAAAATGAATGCATTGGTTTGAAGCTGAATTTAATGATTGAATTAATTTTCTTTGGAACTGTATTTTAGTTTATTAAAAACTCAGTTTGACTACTTTCACTTTCAGTTCCATAATTCAGATTTTTGTGTCACATCCTGGTCCTTGAGAAAGCCAGGCAGAGTAATCAAACACAGATCCACAGATTTATGTTTCACTTTGGTGAAGTTTCCCTTCTGGATGTAACAGAGTTGATGCAATCCACTGTAAAAGTGACAAAAACACACAAAGTTATTTTATTTCAGTGATTAATTTGACCTATATGTAGAAAATGTTACATTTACATCACATCATGGATCACATATTGATCAGATGCTGCTGCTGACTGATCCATGATGTGATGTAAATGTAACATTTTCTACATATAGGTCAAATTAATCACTGCAATAAAATAACTTTGTGTGTTTTTGTCACTTTTACAGTGGATTGCATCAACTCTGTTACATCCAGAAGGGAAACTTCACCAAAGTGAAACATAAATCTGTGGATCTGTGTTTGATTACTCTGCCTGGCTTTSTCAAGGACCAGGATGTGACACAAAAATCTGAATTATGGAACTGAAAGTGAAAGTAGTCAAACTGAGTTTTTAATAAACCAAAATACAGTTTSAAAGCAAATTAATTCAGATACAAAACTTTAAATTCAGTTTCAATTCAGTGAAATTTATTTTTAAACCAATGCATTCATTTTCAAATTATGCACATTCAGATTCAATTCCTGTTGGCACAAGATTTATCCCATATTCCCCTTTGATGTCACTTCCTGTTTCACTTTAGCTTAGCAAAGTTCAAAAGGAAATCTGACAGTTATGTGATGAAACAGGTAAAATCGTGCTTTTTTGTCAAGTTTTTTTAATAAAGACGTTTTCGTTGACTTTTTGTCTTTGCAGGATGTTCACGTCAGGACATTTAAAATCCTGATGCAGGACTGAAGGTCCAGGTTCTGGTTTCTCATCAGATTCTGGAGCTGCACTCATCCTCATCCACAGGCCCGGTTCTGTCTGCAGGTTCTGACCCACTGACTGCTCAGAAACACGTGGTCTGAAACTCTTCACACGCTCCCAGTTTGACGTGATTTAATCCCATCTCAACATTCCAGCTTCTCATCTGACGGCCCACTTCTGACGGCTGAAAGGAGTTGTTTGTCAGGGTCAGAATGTAGGATTGTGTGTGTGTGTGTGTGTGTGTGTGTGTGTGTGTGTGTGTGTGTGTGTGTGTGTGTGTGTGTGTGTGGCGGTAAACCCGGAGCGAACATGTTGGTTCTGTCCCATGGTGGAGGCAGCTCCCAGTTCCTCCTGGGAATCTGGGTGTGGGACGATCCTCACGCTCGCCTTCTTCCACCAAACAAACCTTCTGATTTATTTTACTGACTTGATAAAAACCTGCAGAGTTTTAAACAAAAACCATCTTTTCTGTTGAAAACAAAGTTCTGATTGTTTTGGTCGAAGAAAAACAGTTTCAAGTTTTAACGTAGCTCCACACCATCAGCTCAACATCTTTAAATGAACTGAACAGCCCATATGCCACTCCCAGCACTTCCTGTTCACGGTCAACGCAGTGTTAGCGAAATATTTTTTCACCCGACAACGACTCTTAATGATCTCCACAGTACAGAATTATCATATTACATGTACCAACATTAACACAGGAGACGTACAGGTCCAGCCAAGTGGAAAAAAATCACTCCAAAGTGGATTAAAGACAGAAAAACAAAGGAAAGATGTTTGTGTTTATGGTTCCAGAATTTAGCCTTTTTCACTTTTCCTTGGCTGCTTGTTCTGTGAATTTTTCACGTAGAGCTGTGACACTTATATTGTTGGAAAGAGCAGAGTCTGGGCTTTAAACTGATGGGCTACTTGTATGGTTTGGATCATTTTCCCCGACGTTAGTGAACTGAAAACGTGATGATTATCAGGCCGAGGTTCTGCTGCTCTCGGTGCTCGGGGGAGGAGGGCACGCTCGTCACTCGGCTTTAGTCTTTAGTCTGTTTCAAGAAAACTTTGCTGACAAACAAATTAACAGACAGAAGTAAAACAATCGATTTAGAGCAATGTTTTTATCTCATCAGTAAAATGAGTTCATCACTTAAAGTAGTTTTATTCATAAACTGATGTTTTTGAACAAATCTGAGCCTCCATCTGGCAACACATCAGGATGTATTTTAAAGGTTAATTGGCTTCGCTTCTCAGTCCTGAAGGCTGATTTTTATCATATAAATACATCAGATCTTTGCTCACCTGGACCAAAAACTAAATGTTGTCCAAGAGAAAACAACCTGAAGATCAAAAAGAAAAAAAAAAGTGTTTCTTCTGGAGTTCCTCTGAAACAGATGAGAGAGGAAGATGAGGAGGATGAAGAGCAGGCTGGGAGCTCAGGGGGAGTCGGGCCTCTCGGTCTTTGTTCCCGTTGATCCAAAACAATTCCTCTCAGCCGGAGAACTATTTACTCAGAACTTCAAAAATATCTGTTCATGGAAGAGAGTGAAAGGAAACACGTCTGTTTGTCTGTTAGCAAAATATCTCAGAATCAAAGAACTGATATTAATAAAACTCAGGAAGTTATCATCAGATGGTTTATTACAACTTTATAAAACACTGAATTTGTTATAAAGCTGTTATTTTTTATAGAGTTAAAAACTTTGGCAAGGCGGCGGCATGCATTCCTTCAACAAACTATTTTAAAAATACTTTTTAATTAAAAAAAAAACAATCAGACCAGATTCATTTGTTTTTCTAAAACTTCAGATTTTATTTTGATTTTAATCAGTTTTAAGCAGCCGATCCTCAGAACCAGAACCAGAACCAGAACAGTTTACATGATCAGAGGGAATAAAAAGGTTTCAGTGAAACTGAAACATGGCACAGGTCCGGTTCCCACATGGACCTGGTTCAGTCCGGACCCGCAGCCGGTCCGTCCACATCCCTACCATCAGGGGAAACCCAGAAGCTGAGGCCTCCGTGCAGAACCGGGCCAAACACAACAAGAGCTGGCCTCCCGCTGGACCCGGGTCAGGTCCAGACCCAGGTCCCACCCAGCAGCAAGGAGAGCACTTTAAACAGGACGTCCAAACATTTTGTCACATCGGCCAAAAATATTTTTCCTTTACCTGCTCAACAATAAACGAAGCATTTAATACTTTATTAAACCAATAAAATCTGATTTATTACTGGAAATAAACATTAATTCATCCAGATCAAGAAATTTAAAGGGTTTTGCAGGTTTTCTTTATTGAAAGAAATTTTGCAATTTTCTTTAGATGCTGTTTTTTAAATTATTTCAGATATTTAAATTATACCTAGCTTCCCACTTATTACAAAATAACACATTTCATAATAATATGTAAAACTTAAAGAAGCACAGGAACTATAAAAACTAGAGTTCAGACGACAGTAAATGTCAATAAAACTATAAAAATGAACATTTTAAAACAGTTCAGTTTTGTCTGAAAACTTCAATCATTTCCAGTAGATTTAATAAAAACAACTCAGATGTTTTTAATCTGATAAAATACTTTATTTCTGAACAAATCATCAACTTTTCTGTACATCAGTGATCTGACC
>NW_013952491.1:1811031-1812971 GCF_001266775.1 Austrofundulus limnaeus
GAAGTCCACACAAACAGCTGAAGTCCACACAAACAGCTGAAGTCCACACAAACAGCTGAAGTCCACACAAACAGCTGAAGTCCACACAAACAGCTGAAGTCCACACAAACAGCTGAAGTCCACACAAACAGCTGAAGTCCACACAACGTTCAGCTGCTGACACGAGGCGCCGACGCCACGAGAAACAAAAAGAAAACGGTGAAGGCAGGGTTTAAACTGCCTCATGTGGTAAAGTCTTCAGTAAACAGGAAGTGGCACTGAAAGGTTCCGTAAACAAAACATTTTAAATCACTTTAATAAAAAAAAAAAAGGCAGAAATCTCAAACAGGGGGCGGAGCTTATCAGAGCCTCTTTCAGCGTTTTGTTCAACAGAACCGGGTCGGACGCAGATTTAAACCAGAGAAAACTGAAACCTGACGAAGTGAGAGGCACTGATGGAGCGGAGCTGCAGGAACACCAGCAGTTTGTGCGTTCTGTGAGAAAAAACTTTAAAATCAACAGTTTGAGCCTCAGTCAGACGAGCTGTGTAACATTAAACTCCTCATTCATCTGCTGCAAACACAACAAAACACTCAGGATTTCTCTAAAGTCACTAAATGTTAGAAAATTTAGATTAAGGCCCATCCAACAAAAACAAACAAACAAACAAACAAACAACAGCTCAGATGATAAAACCATCAGCAGCCAACTAACTGAACGTGTCTAATAAATATTATTTATATTAGTCTAAATAATGTTTGTTGTTTTCAGTCTGAAACAAAAAACTTCTAACATCCTCTGTGCAAAAGTCTTCATCAGTTCTAATAAACTAACAGTTTTATTAAAACAACGTTTCTCAGAAGAAGCTGTTAGAAGTTAGACCTGTTCTCAGGTTGGCCTGCAGGACTCTGTGAGTCCAAGACTCTGTGAGTCCAGGTCTCTGTGGGTCTCAGCAGGTCTTATTTGCTGCCTCCGGCTGACGGCGCCCCCTGCAGGAAGGGGGTGAAGGAGGAGCGCACGGTGCGACCCCTCAGAGGCTGCTGCACCCGGAAGTTGTTCACCATGCTCTTCTGTACTTCCTCCTCAGCCGAGGTGAACAGAAGGCTCCGGAAGACGGCCAGCTGAGAAGAGGAGGAGGAGGAGAGACGAAGATAAATGGTCTGACTTATTAAACTGTGCTACAAACATGGCAGGTTCAGACTCATTAAAGAGCAGCTGAACTCATGGATAATTAAAGTTATTAAACACCTGCTGGTAACAAACTGCAGCAGAAAACTGCAGAATTTCCTGTTTTTAAAACCTGAAGCTGCAGTAAAACTGTTTGACCACTTGGGGGCAGCAGAGCTCAACTTTAGCTGCAGATAAACTTATTGGAGGCTCTTTTATTGTTACAAACCAGGATCATCCTGTTTATAGAACTTCCTGTTGTCACATTTAAAACATTAAGTCACATTTTGAGTCCATGTAGAGAAGAAAACATAATATTTAATTATTGAATCAATCATTCCTGCTCTGTGTGACAGTTTGGTAAAACACACTCCTCTCACCTGGTCGTGGCTGACTTCGATGTGCTGCTTCATGACGATCCAGGTGACAGATTCTGTCAGAGGGGGCGTGGTCAGAGAGCCGTGGTACGTCCAATAGTCGTCAGTGTTGGCAGGTAACAAGCAGCCGGGGTCGAAGCAGGTGAACTCCACTACACTGTCCTGCAGGAGGACGAAACACAACGTGAAGCAGAGACCAGATTAATGAGAGTTACATCCATTATACATCCAACATACATCCATCCAACATCCATCCATCCAACATCCATTCTCCTGCTGCCCCCCCCCGCCGCCGCCGCACCCAATAGCGGATAAGCCGGCCGGACGGACAATTAAATGTTAGTCTAAATTATTACATTTAAAATTATAACTCTAATTCAAGCAGAATAGCCTATTGTCAACATAATTATGGAGTGT
>NW_013952491.1:1813155-1837880 GCF_001266775.1 Austrofundulus limnaeus
GAAAACATTGGTGAATGTCACAAATTCTCCTAAATCACTCGTACGCACAACTTAAGAACAAATCTGTGTACGAACAGTTCTTGCATGAGGCCCATTCATCCAACATCCATCCATCCATCCAACATACATCCAACACACATTCATCCAACATCCATCCATCCAACAAACATACATTCATCCAACATCCATCCACCCAACATACATCCATGCATCCATCCAACATCCATCCATCCCTCATCCAACATCCATCCAACACACATTCATCAAACATCCATCCATCCATCCAACATACATCCATCAATCCATCCAACATACATCCATCCATCATCCATCCATCCAACACACATTCATCAAACACACATTCATCCAACATCCAAGCATTAGATAGGTTTAGACACGTCCAGGGACAGGGGGTAAATTAGTTTGGACACGTCCAGGGACAGGGGGTAAATTAGTTTNGACACGTCCAGGGACAGGGGGTAAATTAGTTTGGACACGTCCAGGGACAGGGGGTAAATTAGTTTGGACATGTCATGTGACCACATTTAACATCTAACAGAACTGTCTGTTCAGTTGTCTTTGCCCTGAACAATATGGCCGCTCTACAACCATGAAAAGTCACTTCACAGATTTTCAGATGTAACAATTCTGCAATAATTTAGTGTTTAAGGAGGATTTTTTTCTGTCCTCAGATGTTCAGGGGTTTATAAACCAGTAAAAATATATTTATAAAAATAATATTTATAAAGTCTGTCAGTTGTTCTGTTTGCTGATTACAGACAGGAAACACCAACATGTGAGGCTGACCTTGTGTCTGATGGTCGGCAGAGCATCAACCAGCTTCTGCAGACCCTCATGTCTCTTTCCCACCTACAGGAGGATCAGACGTTAATCTGGATTAAAGCTCAAACATTCACAGCCAGCATCATCATCGTCAATAATAATAATAATAATAATAATAATAATGTTGACCTTCAGGAAAACTCCAATAACAGCCAGGCCGTTGTCCTCCATCACAGCCTCCTCAAACAGACTGTAGCGGTCAGCGTTCCAGTGGACCAGGTGGAGCTGAGGACAAACACTTTAGTTCAGGACCAAACTTTAAAAACATTTAACTAAGATCTTTTCATAAAACCATCACAAAGACACAGTCGATGCTTTAAATCCTGATAAAAACATTAATGAGCATCAATGATCTAAATGTGAATAAAACAAACACCAGTGCTGCTGGAAACAAGACTAACTGTGTAAATCTGCAGATAATAAACCTTCAGCTGGTTCTGTTTCTTCTTTCTGAAAATTAAATGATTAAATAAAACCTTCAAACAGATATAACTTTAGTTTTCTTTATAAATTACAACATTTCAATGATCCGTGGAGGAAACTCATCGTTCTGAGCAGCAGGCTGTGAAACATGACTAAACTGTTTTCTGCTGTAAATAAAAAGCTTCAAAACATGAATTCTAACTTATTTTAGTTATAAAACAAAAAAGGAAACAAACTATATTTATCATTGTGTCTCTTAAAGCTCATATTTTCAGAGGTTATTCCTGAGGGGCTGATAAAACATGAATAACTTTAGTTTCTGGTGGGATCCAGCTGGAAATGGTTGTTTATTTGTATTTGTGTATTTTTATTTGTCCAGGACTGTGCATGTGTTGGTGTGTGTGCACGTGTTTGTGCACGTGTTGGTGCGTGCACGTGCGCTGACACTGTACCTCTGCAGGAAACAGCCGTCGGTCCACGGTGTGCTCGGACCCCCAGTCGTTGGTCTCGCCCCAGTGGAAGTGGAACTGACAGAGTCTGAACGTGTCCTGCAGGGGGCCTCCTTTCAGCGCTGAAACAAACAAACAAACAAACAAACAAACACAAGCTTTAACCACTACCTCTACGTTCAATGAAGGACAACAGAGATCCTCCAAAGAAATCAGCTTTTTGTTCTGCTGCTGAGGATCAGGTGGTTCAACTGCAAACATCCAGGAAATAAAAAGGGGCGGAGCTACCTTCCTGTTCTGTTTCATGTTTTTATGATGATCATAAACGACTCGTCACAGGAAGTTAAACATTAGAAACAAATCCTTGTTAAAATATACAGCTCAACATGCTTTTCTGTCTGAGTGTGTGTCTGTTAGCAAAATATCTCATGAACCACTAGATAGGTAGCTTAAAGCTAAAACAAACACAATTGATACATTAATGCTACAACCGTAGCACAAATGTTATAAGGGAAGAATAGCAAACAATTAGCGAACATTAGCTTAAATTAACACAAAAGCTAAAAAGCTATTAGCAAACAGTAGCCAAAACCTAAATTTAGCATAATAGCAACAAGCTAAGATTAGCAAAAAAAGTGGCTAAAATTTAAAATTAGCACAAATGCTATAAAGGAAGAATAGCAAACAATTAGCAAACAGTAGCTAAATGCTAAAATTAGCACAACAGCTACGAGGCATTAGCAAACAAGTTGCTAAAATTTAAAATTAGCACTAATGCTATAAAAAGAATAGCAAATAATTAGTGAACAGTAGCCAAAACCTAAATTTAACATAATAGCTACAAGCTAAGATTAGCAAAAAAGTGTCTAAAACTTCAATTTAACAATACAGTAGATAAAAACTAAACCCAGCAACACTTAGCTAAAAGCATCTTTTAGCTTTTAAGTGTTGCTGGGTTTTAGTATCTTTTATTTAAAAGCAGAAAAGCTGAAGAATATACATGTTATAAAAACAACAGCTATAACACCTGCTGAATGAGCTGAACATTTTGACTTTGAGGGTAAAACAGCTGAACGTTAACACAAGTAGTTATACTCTTATAGAAAAAGCTACAAATAAATACTACATATTTTTACCACAAACATGTGTTTTAGTACAGCCTGTTGGTTTTACTAAAACCAGCAATTCAAAGGGAAGTGAAATGTTGACGAGGTCAGCAGAAACGCTGCGGTCACATGACCGTCATCAAATCCACGTGGCGCACTGAGCGTACGACTGATGACTGGACTTCCCTACACATGGGGGGGGGGGGCTCCATAAGGGAGCAGCAGGGCAGGAGATAATCCTCTTATGTAGACCAAAACATGCATTCCTGCTGCTGAAGGAACGGCTTCAGAACCCTCCAGACTGACCGTTTCAGAAACATGACCTCAGAAGAACAAATCATTTCTGTGAGCGATGGCTTCCAGATGTGCAGAAATAAACTCACTGTTCTTGTCCGTCGTGTCGTCGTACTCCACCAGGAAGGAGTACCCGTTGTTCCAGATCTGTTGGCAGGTCTTGGGGTCGTAGGTGGTCTTCAGAGGCTTCAGCTCCGTGTCGAGGACGCTCTTCCTCACGACGATGTCTATGGGGGACTGACGGTCCCCTCCCGGCACGGCGAGGGGTCCCTGCCACATGGGGTGCACTGGAGACCAGGAGTAAAAACCAAGAGTCAGATTTTAAACAAACATTCAGAGCGAACAGAGCGCTGACACCTACAGTTCATGAGGCGCTCTGCTCCCTGAGCGCTCAAACGATCCATTCAGACGGAGAAACAACTCTACGGTCCTGAACGTCTCTGCTCAGCTCTCAGACAGGACCGAGTGAAAAAATGAGTGAATGTGTTTCCTTCTGCTTTTCTCTTAAAGGAAGTGACTGAAGCAGAGTGAAGTGGGCCGGCGGTACAGAGACTGAATGTCCTGGCACACCCCCAGCTCTCCTCCACAGAACGAGAAACGGACCGGGACCGCCAGCTGGCGTCAGCGGTTCTGAGGTCCTCAGGTTCCAGAGGAGCTGTGCTCCCAAAAACACGCTTACTTCTAAAACACAAAAAATAATTAAAAAATAAAATAAAAAACTTTCTCAAAATGGAAAAAGAAGCTTAAAAGTTTTCTCGTCTGGATTAAAAATAAAGTTTTATGTTTTCTCTTCTCATTCATCCAGCAGGAAGTTCTGCTGAGTCCAGTCGAACAGGTCCGACTGGGAAATGACCTTCATCTTCATCAGATTTCAGCTCCTCCTGGGGGAGCGGACCACCTGACTGAACCGTTGTTCGCTCAAACAAAAACAGCTCACAAAAAAAAAAAAAACTGCAAGCTTCTCCTGACTCATTTAAACCAGATTATAACAAAACATTTAGGTTGTTACAGATGTGAATGAAAAAAATAAAATAAAATAAAAAAAGCAGCAGCTCTGCTCCTCTCAGAAAATAAGGACTTTAAAAAAAAGCAAGCAAAGCCTTTTTTTTATCTTCCAGAGGAAACAAAAAGTCAAACGTCCTGTAAAAACGTAACAGGACAAAGTGAACCTGAAGGGTTTTCTCCCTGATCTGAGGCTTACAGGCAGGATGAGGTCATCAGGGTCAGGATTTAAAAGCCCACAGAAATGAGATGAGTGGATCACCTGCCACCTTTCAAACTAACATCACCACGTGTTAAATGATGCTGCTGAAGTGTTTGGATTAAACCCTGAAAACATTATGAAGGACTCTCAGCTACTACCACCCAGTATCTGCTAAATTCACCGAGGTTCAGACATTTTCCATCAGCTGTGAGGACCAGCTTAGATCGAGCTGATTTCTGGGAGTTTTGTTGAAATCGGTCCTGTGCTTTAAAATATATTTAGCAGTTAATGTTAGCTCAACATCTATAAAACTGACCGAGTTAGTCATTGTTGTGTTTGATAATGTTGCTTTGTTGTGGCGGCCATCTTGAACTGAACTGAGTTAATCAGCTGAGTATCCGGTGATTAACCGTGTTTCCATCAAGGCTTTTTGATGCGCATTTAGAAGTGTCGCATTAAAAATGCAAAAAAAGTCAGATGGAAAGAGCAAAATTTGAAAAAAAAATCCTCAATTCACTAAAAGTTTTTACGCTCGCTTGAGGTGGTTTTTGGATGATTCGCAAAGTAGATAACGCGCAAAACGGGAGATAGAAACACGTTTGCCGAATAAATTCTGACGTAGCGCATATTTACCTCACGTGACGTTCAGCTGTTTCCGCTTTTCTGCCTCGTCCCGGATGTTATCATAAATGCGCGAAAACATTGCGTTTATTTCCCTACATCTCCTGGCAGCGTTAGACATAGCCTGTACTAGCTGAATAGATAGAATAATTACAACTTTCCCAATAGCAAGGCATTCACGAAAAAAATTGCTCCATTGTCCGAGATGATTAGCCTCTGCTAGTTAGTAATTTTCACTTCCTGTTTACTACCGAAATTTTGTCGCCGTAGTCTGATGTAATCACTCGTCACGTAGCCTCGTCTGACAAAATCACGCGTCGCGTAGCCTCGTCTGACGAAATCACGCGTCGCGTAGCCTCGTCTGACGAAATCACGCGTCGCGTAGCCTCGTCTGACATAATCACGCGTCGCGTAGCCTCGTCTGACATAATCACGCGTCGCGTAGCCTCATCTGACGTAATCACGCGTCGCGTAGCCTCGTCTGACGTAATCACGCGTCGCGTAGCCTCGTCTGACGTAATCACGCGTCGCGTAGCCTCGTTTGACGTAATCACGCGTCGCGTAGCCTCGTCTGAAGTAATCACGCGTCGCGTAGCCTCGTCTGACGTAATCACGCGTCGCGTAGCCTCGTCTGACGTAATCACGCGTCGCGTAGCCTCGTCTGACGTAATCACGCGTTGCGTAGCCTCGTCTGACGTAATCACGCGTTGCGTAGCCTCATTTATTCGCATCAAACAGTGTGGGTCGGCTGTTGTAGAGTGGTTAGGGGAGTTGTCCTGGAACCAGAAGGTCGCCGGTTCGATCCCTGTCCAGTTGACCCAGTTGTTGTGTCCTTGGGCAAGACATCTTACCCGTCTTGCCTACTGATGGTGGTCAGAGGGTCCGGTGGCGCCTGTGTATGGCAGCCTCGCTTCTGTCAGTGTGCCCCAGAGCAGCTGTGGCTACAGTGTAGCTTACCATCATCAGTGTGTGCATGGGTGAATGTCTGTAGTGTGAAGAGCTTTGAGTGTCCTGGATGGATAGAAAGGCGCCATATAAGTACAGTCCATTTACCAAGAAGGAAACTAGATGGAAACAGTCTAGATTCAAATTTTTATTTTTTTATTTTTTTGCGAATTTTGAAAAGTTCAATAAAAATTCACTACAACTGGATGGAAACACGATTATTGTTGTCTGACAGTTTCATTAAACCCTGCTCCTTGATTTATGGGATATTTAACAGTATGGTAATGAACAGAACCACGAGCACAAACACCTTCGGCTGAGGGTAATAAATAGCTAATTAAAAGATAAATGAATGAATGTATTGAAAAGTTATTAGTCTTTAGAGCAGGACTGGTCAATTGGTGACCAAAGTCCGGCCCGCCAATTGGTTCATTCACCTCTTAAACCCAAACACACAGTTTCTACTTTAATTACTCTGTTATTTTAGCTAAACACAGACATGTGTAATATCTAAAGAAACGTAAGAAAAAAAAACATTTATATAAACACTCAAGACAGTTAAAACTACAAGCAGTTGAAGATAAAACTATGAAAGTGAAAATATAATTGGTTTAAAAATTTGGCAAGTCAGATGTCAAAATAAAATTTGTGTCAAATAGAAGGCAGAATGTGTTCTTTTTCTTTTTGATAATGTGTAATTATCACTACTTTTATAGGGTTTTGTATGTTGTATTCATGATTAAATGCTCAAAATAAACTATTTCAAAAGGTAACAGCTCTTTGTAATACTTGGTTTATTTACATAATGACTTAAACTGCTGGATGTTCAGCCCCTCAGCTGTTGGCCTGCAGTAACTGCCCCCCCCCCCCCCCCCCCCCCCGGAGAAATTTAATTGAATAGCCCGGCTTTAGAGCAATAACTAAACCCTACCTGATAGACTGAGCTGAGGGAATAGAGTGCACACGTCATCTAAAAAAAGACGTGTTGAAACAGGAGCAAACCTCTCATGTCTCCATGTCTCTGGGTTATTTGTGGAGAATAAAATGACTAAATAATCTCAGATTACAGCTTAAACAGCCTTAAAATCCTCTGGTTTGCTTTGGTAAGCTCGTGACACTTGTTAAACTTTAACTTTAATGATTTTGGCCGCAGCTTAGCAGGACTTTAGTTGCATCAACGCGTTGTGTTTGTTCTCTGTGGGTTTAGTAATAAAAGCTGGGTGTTGAACAGTTGGATGAGAGACTTGTTCGACCTGCTCAGGTGTGTGACAGCAGGAACATTTATGACGTGTTGGATCGACTCAGAACACGTGAAGCTGAACATCTGATCTGCAGTTTCTGGTCCAGAACATGTTCTGGTGCAGGAGCTACACACACAGCTACACACACAGCTACACACACAGCAAAGATAAAAACAGAAGAGATGAGGCAATAAAAGCTTATATTTGTGAGTTTTAATGTTGTAAAATAGAGCAATAGGTAAAGGGCTTTAGCAGCATCGTGCATGGAGATGATCCATCTGGAGAATCACGTGACTGAACGGTCCTGTCCATGAAAAATTAAAATAAAAACCGTATCGGTACTCACTCTTGCTGGAGCACGCCGTGAGGTTGCATCTCCTGACGGGCGTTACCCGGTGGCTCCCGACGAGCTGCCGGTGAAGCTGGGCCACCAGCGGCCGGACCACCGCCGCGGAGAGAGCCACCATCTTCAGCGGGACTGAAACCGGAGCTGCCGGGTCACAACGAGCCGCTCCGCTGAGCAGGACGGCGGGGCTAGCTTCCAACCGGACTCCGAGCTGAAGTTAGCTAACTGTTCCGAACAGCGCAGCATCCGGACGCTTTTTGTTCAGCCTCGCGCCCTCCTGTTCGTCTGGAGGCGGGGAAACACGTCCAACATGTCCCCGTAAAGACAAACAACCACTTCACCTGGAGCTCTTACGTAAAACCTGCTTCCTTTAACCCCTTTTTAACCAAAAACCAGCCCTCCCAACGGGTCTGTGGAACAGCCGCGGGGCCCGGAGGGGGGATGGGGCGGGGCTTGTTATTTCCACCAATCAGAGCGCTTCTTTGAGGGGCGTTATCAACAACATGACAACAGACAGGAACAAAACAGTGGAGCTGATGGAACTCCAGTGGAATGATAAACACAAGAAGACAACAACACAACACAACAACACAACAACACAACACAAGAAGAAGCTCAGAACAAGTGACAACAAAACTCCTGTCCTGTGAAAATGCACCATGAATGCTTATTGCTGAAAAAAACCACGTTAATAAGTTTAATTTTAACAACTAACATTGTCTGAAAGTATGAAAAGATAAATAAATAAATATCAGTAGAAAAAATAGCGAAAACATGCTAAAACAGCAGAAACATGATGGATTTAGCCGACAGATAGTAAAAAGAGTGAAGAAGCTGACATCAGCAGAAAAAAATAAGCACAAAACAGTTGTAATTTGTAATACAAAAGCTCAAAAAGCTAAAACAGCACAGAGCATATATGCTGGCATAAATATTGATGAGGATTATTGTTGTTTTAAGGGTTAATTTTTTTTATTTAATTTTTTCTTTTAAAAAAGTGGCAGATATTTTAGGATTTTTTCTTCTTTCTGCTGCCTTGCATTTTATTTTTGATATTGTCTTTATTGTATGTAAAATTTGTATGTTTTTAATAGAAAATTGTTATTTATGTTTACTGTAAATTGAAGAATATTTTCTTTGAATTTGTTTGTAAAAAAGGGGCAGAGATTATATGATTCTTTCTTCTGCTACCTTTCATTTAATTTAATTTGTGTTTTTGTTGTATGTTGAATTTGTGTTGTTTTTAAATGAATAAACTTTAAACTAAACTAAACTAAATATGCTGATGTATAAGCAGTAAGAAGCTGAAATCATAAAAAATAAAGTTAATAGAAAAAGGCTTAAATTATCTGAAATCAACTAAAAGGTAGCTTAAAATGCAAAAAAACCCAGCTTAAATTAGCAGAAAAAATAAAAAATAGAAACTTGCAGAATAATAAAGAAAGGAGCAGAAAGATAGCTGAAACTGCAGAAAAAAGCTAAAATTTAAAACTTAATCATGGTTGAAATTAGCATAAAGAAGCAGAACAAAAGTTAAAATGAGCAGTAAAGATTTATGAGCATTTTAAAGAGTTTTAAGGTTAAAACAGTTCTTTTAGTTTTAATGAGAAAAAAAGTGGACAAAAAAGCTAAGTAGCTAAAAAAGTACAAGTTGCTGAAAAACCAATCACAGCATTCATTTAGTTTAAACATGGCAGAAACAAACAGTAATACTACTTTAAATAAAAATAAATCCCACTGTTGGAACAATGGAAGTGCTTTAAACTCATGAAACAGATAATTTAATCAACCCTGAAGTGATGTTTTGTCTAAAACTTATCAGTATTGAGGTTTTATCAACATGTCAGAGCTCAGAGTGGAGAGGTCAAGGCTAGGCTAGGCTAGGCTAACAGAAAACTCGTAAACATCTGTCCAGAGGTTCGTGTTTTTAGAGAAGAGGTTTTCTGCTGTGGCCTCTACAAACAAACCTCACTTGTGTCATTTATTTTTCTAGCTGTCCTGGTTTGACCTTTGACCTACTAAACATCCAAAGAACTTTGTCCCAAAGGTTGTTTAAACAAACACATCATGCGCCAAAAACTGGGTTTAACATGTTTTGAAATCTTAATGTTTTTAACATGTTTTTATGAATTTGTTTAGTTTCTGAGCACTCACATATTTACTGACCTGAAAGAATAAAAATCTGACTTTTTGATTTGACCGAAGCACATTGTCAAAGCTCGTTTGTAAAAAACTCGTTGCGTCACAAATATGTCACAACTCAGATAAAGAGTTGTGTTTTTGTTTACAAAAAGTTCAAGGTTGTTGGTTTAATGCAGTATTTCCCAAAGTTGGGGTCGGGACCCAAAGTGGGGTCCTGAAAAGATTTTCTGAATTAATTACATTTTTGCCTTATTTGTTACAAAGGAGTGAGGTTAGTGTATTTAAAATGGATAAATGTAGTATAAAAAATATTGTTACTATGCCCATGTTTAGTTGACCTGATACAAATGTTTATCATCCAAAAATAGTTGTGGGCACAGGTCTCTGCTGCTGTTATTTTGTGGGTCAAAAGCTGAAAAGTTTGGGAACCACTGCACTTTGGTTCCCAAAGTTGGGCTTGGGACCCAATTATGGGTCATGAAGCACCTTGGATAATCTCCAGAAATCAATTTAAAGGTTAATTAAATAATTGCTGATGTAATATTTTCCCTATAACTATTACAAAAACACAAAATAAGTATAAATAAGTATTTATATTTGTGTACAAGCTGTTTAGATTGTCAAAAAGCCTGTGTTTTTAGGTTTATTAACGAAGTTCATGTACTCAGACCAGTAATATTTGGAGTCACAAGTTTTTGCCGTGAATATTTTGTGGGTCAGAAGACAAAAAGTTTGGGAACCACTGGTTTAATGAGCTGTAAGGAGATGATTAAAGGTAAACAAGGTTTGGCTCTGTTAACAATTGGTTTGATGAGGTGAAAAGTCTTCGTGTGTAAACATATCGTTCTTTTAAAAATCCTTTGTGTTTGTTGTGAGAGGATGGCTCTGGTTCAGGTTTTTGAACATTGTGTTCTGTTGTGTGAACCACGCCCTGTTCATGCTTTAATAACGTTTGTGTGTTTATACGACCAACATGAGGAGCTGCAGCTGCACACCAGTCAAAACCAGTAAAGATGTTGAAGAGTTGAGCTCCTGAGGAAATGATAAAATTCCTCAGTTGTTTACAGTTTTGTGACGTTTGGAGATTAAAAAAAAAAAAAAAAACGGATCAGGACAGAGTGAAGAGAACAAAATAAATCCTCTGAATTGGCTGCATTTATTGTCTTCATGAAATTGGTCCAAAAGTTTTGCACAAACTTTCAAGTTGGATGAAAACAAAAACAAAAACAAAAAATAAACAGAAAACGATGAAAACCACAGATTGGAGAATAACTGCCACACTGTGCTTCTGGTATTGAAGTCCAACCCCTCCCTGATGTTGGACCGAACCATCTGGGTCCGTTTTTAACAAACGTTCCTCTTTGTTCTCGTTGAAACATGTTACGAAGCGAACAGAACGTGTTGTGGCTCCACACAGTAACAAACGTTCTGATCTTCAGAGAGACAGGCTACAGATTAGAGAAATAAAACTCGCCAATCATGGAGAAGAGGTAGAAAATAAAACCTCTTGGCAAAAACCATCTCCACCTGCTGCTCCGTGCAGAACTGGACCGACCAGTACCGGTTCTTACAGGCAGAACCCAGAACTACAAAGCTCTGTCGGTTCACCTCCTCTACAAATGTTTTCTTTTTTTTTTTTTACAAAAAGAAAAAACTTCACAAAACACTCACTAGTGTAGCATGAAAATACAGTACATTTATAAAAAAATATAACAAAAAAAGCTCTTTTTAACCATCAAGAAGCATTTGAGGAACTTAAACGACTTCAGATAAAAAGTGAACAGCACTTTTTAAAAAACGTCTAGAATGCAGACTATTTACAGCGCCGTGTATCATCAGAACATGAGCGTGAAAACAGAAAAACAGAAAAGAAAACAGAGAAAAGTGAAGAAAGATGAACCGCGGAGGGAAATGTTCTTCATTAAACACTTGTTTTATTTCATCCTACTGTCTGTCTGGAGTCAAAGAACAAGAATTTATATAAAAATAAGTCCATCAGACGGACCGAGCTGGCCTTTTAGTCCAGAGCGATGATATCATCGTCATCAGCTGCTCCTGATTGGTCCGTGCGCGGGCGCTTCATGGAGGACTCGCCGGTCTCTGAGTCCGGATGCTTCCTCTTGGTGCCGGTGGTTGCTGTGGAGCTGGATGATGCAACTTCCTCCTCATCAGACTCCACAATCATGACGTCATCGTCCTCCGCTGCAGCTGAGGCGGAACAAAAATATTGTTTCATTTCACAAACATTTGTTTTTAACCTCTTCAGCCCCAAGAGGTGTTCTTGATGTTTTTGCTCGAAATCCCATGAAGAAACGTAACTGAGTATCTCAGCTTTTACTAACTCTACTTAAATATTCTTGGTATCAAAATAAAGCAACACTTCGGAGATTTTATTAAGTATAAATATTAAAACAGCTGTTATTGTGTTAGAGATATTGAGAATTGAACATATTTTAAAATAATTTGATTTGATTTATTGATTTAACAGGAAAAGATGATTAAAAATCAAGCCTGACTCAGCATAATTGCTGTTTTACAGCAGGTTCCTGTTCTGCAGCACATAAAACACTCAGAATTACAGCATCACAATCACATCATTATACACCATAGACACAAAGACAAACAAGCATACCAAATTTAAAAAAGGCAGCATTTGCAAAATAGGATGTCTAAATATGAGCACAACAAAAAGTGTCCAGCAGATGGCAGACGAGATTCTTCTTAAAGGGCTGTAGTTTTGAAATGGACTTTATGTTTTGAGGAATGTCATTCCATGCTTTAGTATAAACATAGAAGAAAGACCTCTGGCCGTAACAGTTTTTAAAAGTTAGTAATGTCAGTTGTCCTTTTGTAACAGATCTAGTTGAATGACCACTTCCAGAATTTGATTTGGGCAACAATGCACAGAGAGTTCCATAATTGGCACCTTGGAAGATCTGAAAATATAAATTAATACCACTATACAAAACATKATTCTGAAAAGTCAAGGCATCAGACAATGAAAGAACTGTACAGTGATGAGTCCAACCAGGAAGTGTTTTATGAATTCTGTAGGCCCTGTTGTAGAGCCTAACTATGGGTTCTAAGATTTCATTTGTTGTAAGAGACCAAACAGGTAAACAGGACGACATGGTTGACAGTATAATGGCATGAAGATAGATATTTGAAACAGAAGATGTCAGATTGGATCTAATTTTTGAATAAACGTATAATTTCTGTTTCAACTTAGTGGTTAAGTCTTGTACATGATCACGATAAGTCAAATGAGAATCCAAAGTAATTCCAAGATATTTGTAGGTAGTGACAATATCAAGGGGTTTGTTTAAAAAAATGAGTTGATTTGTTATATTGAAATGTCTCCTGGGTGAGGAAAAATACATGCACACAGTTTTTTTAACATTAATTGACAAAAGATTATCTTGAAGCCAACCATGAAATGTCTGAAGATCCGCTTGTAACTGACTATTAATAGATTCAATATTGAAATCAGACAAAAAAAGAACAGTATCATCAGCATACATTAAAATATTTGAATACTTTAATATTTTTGGAAGGTCATTTATGTATAATAGGAAAAGCAATAGGCCCAGTATGCTACCCTGTGGAACTCCCACAGAACAGGGCAGAGACCCAGACACAGAGCTTCCGTTTCACAACCTGACACCTATCAGTCAAATAAGAGGAAAACATTTGTATTGCAGATGATGAAAGTTGAAAAGAAATCAACTTTTGTAAGAGAGTATAATGATCAACTGTGTCAAACGCTTTACGGAAATCAATATATACAGCACCAGTTACTGGACCTTTGTTCAAAGCAGCACGTATTTGTTCAGTGAATAAAATTAATGCAGACATGGTTGACCTTGACGTGCGGAAACCATGTTGGCTATTGCTTAGCATATTATTAGCATCTAGATGCTGAAGTAGTTGATTAAATAATGTTTTTTCAAGTAACTTAGAAAAAATAGGAAGAACAGAAATTGGCCGATAGTCTGATAATTTCCCTCCCGTCTGAATAATTTTTGCATTAGACAGTATATAACCCATTTAAAACCATAATGAATCAGGCTAAAACTCTTGGAAACCATGAACCCACTTGTGAACATCACCTGTGCAAAGATTCATGCTGCTAAAATTAACTGGAGCAAAGTTACAGAGGTTTTAGTAAAGAAATTATTAGTATTTTTTATCATTCTGCACAGGACAGACCATGCCTGCCTGTCATTTGAACTGTTTGGTGAATATAAAAAGTTTCCATGAGCTTGTAGATAAGATTCTTAGGTTTCTATTGATATCCAACATGTCCAGGTTCAACTTAGAGATCTTAGGTTAACAGAAGTTAAAAGAAATAGAAAACAGGAAATGCTGTTTTGCCCCCGGTACCAGGGCCATGGGAGGTTAACTTTGAAGTTATTTGGGTTTACCGGAGCGGTGAAGCCCACCTTTAGAAGACGTGGACGGCTGGGCGGAGTCTTTGTTGCCGTTGGTGATGTTGTTCACTTCTTCCTGGTTACTCTGAGGGGGCGGAGCCTTGTCCGGAGCCTCGCCCACCACCTCAAACTCCACGTCCCGCTCGAGCTCCTCTCTGCGGGACAGAGAGACACGAAGCCTTAGGATCATACAGAGCGTGGTGATGATGTCATGGCGTGACCTGAGGAACAGACGTGTGCAGGACGTTGATGAGGAGCGTGTAGTCTTGGAGGAAGTCGTCAGACTGGAGACGGCTGCCGTTACGGATCCCAAAGTCAGACAGGAATTTGGAGTTGTTGGCTGGGAAGAAATAAAAAGGTGCAGAGTGGAAAAGTGAGGACAACAGTAAACAAACAAACAAAACGAAGAGTTTCTCTTTTTTACCCTCCGTCTCTCCTTCTTCTGACGAGATGAGGATGGTTCCTTTGCCGTCCTCGATCTGCACGTCTGGAGCGACCATCCCAAACTTCTCCTTCAGGATCTGAAACCAGAGGAACCAGAGTGTTCTTCTGTGACTCCAGCAGGATTTAAAGGGTTAACTCCAGAACCGACGCAGCGTTCTGCTCCGGTTCTCCTTACCCGGTCCTGCAGGCAGAGAACCGTGGTTTTCTGGACGTTTAGTTTGACGGTGACTTCAGGCCTGCTGGCACAAACGTAGCAGCCGGAGCTGGGCGGGTCCAGGATGCACGGCACCAGCAGCTTCTTCCTGAGGTTTGGACACTTGTTCAGGAAGATCTGCAGGAGAACATGACACCTGGTACAGTCCTTGATTTGTGTGAAAAGCTGACATGGAAACCTCACATCGGTTACTTAGGAATAAAAAAATAGTAAATCTATTGCAGTATTGTATAAAGTGAAGGAGTTATTCAATGATAAAGCTCTGTTTATGTTATATAATACAATAATTGTTTCATACTTCATCTTTTGAAGTCTGGGTGAAAGCATGTAAAACAATTACAAATCCTTTTTTTATTTTACAGAAAACATTACAGTCACCATCAAATATATTATTTTATCAACTGAAAATATTGTAATAAAATGAGTTGGTTGATTATATTTTACAGGCTCATAAAACAGTTATCTTTAAATTCTGTTAAAAGAGAGAGAGTTGTTATTATCTCAACAGGACAGTGATGTTTGTAAAAACTAAATTTAGAAGCAGTTTGAAGGAGCGGTGTTCTTGAATCCAAGGACAAAGATTATGGAATAATCTGGAGATTGATGTCAGATTAAAGTTTGTTACAGAAATATAAAACAATAAACGGGGTAATGTGGATCTGTAGAACTGTTGCTCGAGGAGTTGAAGTTTTTATTTGTAGATTATTTATTGTTTGAATTTATTTTTTGGGAAAAAGGTGCAGATAATATTTATTCTTCTTTCTGCTGATTTTTATTTGTATTTTTTTAATGTTTATAGGTTTTTAAATTTTTTTTTAATAAAGTAATAAACTAAATTAAAACTTAACGTCAAAGAAAAGCAGCCAAACAGAAAGAACAGCTGAGAGAGAAGAAGGGAAATGTAGAAAAGACAAACAAAAATATGAATAAGACGGTGAAGAAACATGAACCTGATCTGGTTTCTGGGCAGAATTTGGTTGATCTTGTCCAAAAAAAACCTAATATTTCACACTTTGTTATGATGACAGACTGATCCAGCCGTCTACAGCGACTGATTATTTAGATTAAAGTTTATTTAAACTCCTGGATCATTCTGTTCTCAACCATACATCAGATTTACACATTATTTTATAAACGCTTCACAATTATTCACTACTGATCAGTTTTTCTTCTGTACGTTTTTCAGCATTTAACTCGTTCCACAACTTTTCTACTATTTCAACAATTCACACATCAAAAGGTTCAGCTGATTTAGGACATTCCAGCTATGACTTTTAGTATTTCAGCTAATTATTACTTTTTCAGACACTTTTTCTCATTGAAAATGGAGTTCTTTCAACAACCTTAAAATTCTTCTAAATGTTTCTGAATCTTTACAGAACCTCACATATTTTCTTCTGGTTTTGCCCTTTTTAAGCTCCTTGTGCCAATTTTAGCTACTTTTTTTTGCTAATGTTAGCTTTTTTCTGCCATTTCAGCTAAACCTCTGCACCTCTCTGCTATTTATGGTTCTTGCAGTTGCTTTCTGCTAAATTCAGCTATTTTAACGTTTAGCTTTAAGCTTTTTTCTGCAATATTCAGCTATATTTTTGCTCCTTTTTTATTGTTTTTGGCTTTTATTGCTTCTTTCATCTTTTCATCTTGAAATTGCAATAAAATTTTGTCATAAAATATTTTCAGATCATACTCGGCAGCTTTCAGCTCAAGTTTTGCAGGAAGAAGTACTCACACTAGCATTTTCACAGGAAATGCTTTTCTCTAGTTGTATTTAAAATGAGCAACTGAGGAGCTAAAAACCAGACCTGAAGTCCAGATTTGTGTGAAGTTTGAAAAAAAAAAAAAAAAACACCTCAGACTTCTGACCACCGGGGGGCGCTGGACTCACCGTGCGACAGGACTCCAGCTCCCCGGAGAGGATCTTCAGCCCCTCCAACACGATGAGGCCTGCAATAACAGCGTTGGTCGTGGCGATGGCTGGGATGATGTTTCCTGCCATCGCTGGAAGAAATCATTAAATAAATAAATAAATAAATAAATAAATAAATAAATAAATAAATAAATAAACAAATCAAACTGAAGCCTGACTGACAGTTTGCTCCTAAAGGAAGTCAGATCTTCAAACCTACACTTCACATCAAAGCGGCTCTTCATGTTCATGCTGAAGATGTGCATGCGGAGGTTTGCTGCTGCCGTCACAAAGTCCATGGCAGGAGGGTCATCCTGAGACAGAGGAAGGGTTTAATAGTCAGCGTCTCCAGGAGGAACTGCAGCTGCAGAAACTGGGTTTCGGTCTACCTTGTCCCAGACGAGCTCGGCGCCCTCGTCTTTCTCCTGCAGCTGTGAGCGGAGGGTCTCCACGCTCTGCTGGAACATCTGGCAGTAACCCCAAACACCCAGAACCTTCTGGTCCTTCAAGCCTGAAGCTGGAGCCTCCTCCTGAGGACGCACTACAAGAAAGAAGTCATTATTAGTAACAGCTTTTAGGTTTTAGATCCATACTGAAGTATTTTTTCCAACTCTTAGATTTTTTTCGTCCACACATGAAAGTTTGCACCGTTATTAACTAGTTGGGTTCATTTTCTTCTAGAAGTTTACCAAAAACAACCCTGTGGTCTTCATCACCTGAGGTCTGAGCCTCCAAACAGATCAGAGGTGAGTTCTGTTTGTCCCGTCACCAGTTTCAGTGATGCTCTGGAGTTTGTCCAATAGTCTCACTATCATTATAAAAACCTCTAAAATAATAATGTTTAAAAAAAAAGATTAAGTCAAAATTATTGAGAAACTATACCGTCTGTAGTATTTAATGGAAATAAGATACAAAGATATCTGATGTTGTTGTTTTCTTTTATAATAAGAAGATTATTGAACTTTTAAGTTTGTTTACAGAAAATAAGGTTCAGATAAAAGATGATTTTCATTTGTGGCATGAATTACTTTTTTTTTTATTTTACTGTATGTAGATTGTTTTGTTTTTATGAATGAAATAAACTGAATAAACTAATTTATTTAAACTAACAGCACTTTGAGACCAGAGAACTGCAAGGTTTGTGGAACTCTTTTCAAGGGTTAAATAAATAAAATAAAATATCATAAAATAAATAAATAAATAAATAAATAAATAAAGATCTAATCTCTTCAGGGCTGGGCGTTATGACCTCAAATTCATATCAGGGTATAAGTTGAACCCCTTCACAGTAACGGTATATATCGTGGTAGAAAGTTATCATAAATAAGATAATGTCATTTTTAGAGCATTTTTGCAGAAATCTGTAATCTTAATTAAACCCAACGTTTTTTCTTTAATATCTGCCTGCCAAACAGTGAGCTTCTGCCTGCTGCTGCTCTGCGCTCATCTTCATCATCATCAGAACAGAAGCCGACTTTACATTAGCAAGATGGATTTATGACTGAACGAACGTCCACGTCTTTTTTTAATCATCTCTGTGGGAAACAATACATAAAAACAAGTTTTTTCTCTGACAACTGGGTGTGAAAAACTTCAGCTGTTAAAACTTCGCTCTGCGTGACGTGCAGCGGGGGGGGGGAATTATCCTGCGACACGACGTAACTTTTCTACAGCGGGAGGAGGAAAGTTTGAGGATTTATCCTCTCTATACGTGTTTTAAAACACTAGAATTTCTTCATTATATTTCAAACTCCTGCTCAGGTGTCTCTGCACTGCAGCCCTGTTCACACAGGTGTGATGATGTAATGACGACAGGACGGTAGAGGGTAAATTTCTACTGTAGGCCAACTTCATACGGTTTCTACTGTCTGCTGCATGTACCACACAGCCCTAGACTGCATTAGTTAAAGACAGAAACAAAAACAAAATAAACCAAAGTTTAGTTTCTTTCAGTCTAAAACCAGCTTTAAATCAGATCAAAGTTCCAACTGGACCCAACATTTCATCCTGAACAAAACCAAAAGGTTCTGAATGTTCAAACTAAGTCAAAGCAGCAGTTCTGTGATTAATTAATTAATAACATGATGCAAAGGAAGCAACCCACCTGTGCTCTCCAGCTGCTGCCAGTCCAGAGGCGTCGGGGCTTTCCTCTTCTTCCACAGCTTGTCCATGGTCAGCAGGTACATGATGTCATCTTTGAACAGCTTGAGAGGAGAGCCAATCACAGAGGAGCATGTTACTGATGAACACCAAAGCAACATTAACTAAATCAAACAGAAACGTTTAAGAAGCAGAAAACAAATAAGTACAAATAGAAACAAAAGGAAAAAAAATTGTGTAGGTCTTCTGGACGGGTTCTTCTCTAATGAAACGTTTCGTCTCTCRTCCAAGAGACTTCTTCAGTCTGAGAGTTTCAGGCAAAATTCAGGCTTTTAAGCCCTGCCTCCATGTGACTGATACTCACATCACATGGCTATCGTTGACACCTAATTAACACTTATTGTTAACAGGGGGTGGAGTGATACTGCCAATGCACTGTAGGAGGGGGACAACTGAAAACGGAGGCCTCCACCTCTGTTTAATGATGGACGGTCTTTCTTCACAAAAATGGCTTCTTTTACTCCTCTCTCAAACCAACGTTCCTCCCTATCAAGAATGAGAACATCCTCATCTCTGAAAGAGTGACCGCTGGCCTGTAAATGAGTGAAAACTGCAGAGTTCTGGCCATTAGATGTAGCTCGTCTGTGTTGGGACATTCTTTTGAACAGTGGCTGCTTTGTTTCCACGATGTATAACTGGTCGCAGTCCTCCTGGCACTTAACAGCATATACAATATTACTCTGTTTGTGTCAGGGCACCGGATCTTTGGGGTGAACCAGCCTTTGCCGTAATGTGTTTTGGGGTTTGAAAGCTAACTGGGACATCATGTTGGCAGTATCTCTCCACCCCCTGTTAACAATAGGTATTAATTAGGTCTGTCGGCCAGGGCCTGTCATGTGTGTGATTTCTCTTTCTGCCTGGCTCCTGGGTTTGTAGGGACACTGTCTGCTCTGTGGTACAGAGTCCTGATCACTCCTAACTTGTGTTCCAGTGGGTGGTGGGAGTCAAACCGCAAATATTGGTCTGTGTGGGTGGGCTTACGATACACGCCAGTTTCCAACCGTCCTCCATCCGAAACCGAGACATCGCAATCCAGGAACGCCAACCTGCCATTTTTTACATCCTCTCGTGTGAACTTAATATATTCATCCACAGAGTTGATGTGATCAGTGAAATGTTGGACTTCCTGGGCTTTAATTTTAACCCAGGTGTCGTCAACATATCTGAACAAATGGCTCAGTGGCACCCCTTATCTGAGCCATGATGAGGATGTTCTCATTCTTGATAGAGAGGAACGTTGGTTTGAGAGAGGAGTAAAGGAAGCCATTTTTGTAAAGAAAGACCGTCCATCATTAAACAGAGGTGGAGGCCTCCGTTTTCAGTTGTCCACGTCCTACAGCGCTGCCATTGGCAGTATCACTCCACCCCCTGTTAAGAATAGGTGTTAATTAGGTGTGAACGATAGCCATGTGATGTGAGTATCAGTCACATGGAGGCAGGACTCAAAAGCCTGAATCTCTCAGACTGAAGAAGTCTCTTGGAGGAGAGACGAAACGTTTCATTAGAGAAGAACCCGTCCAGAAGACCTATATAAATTTTTTTCCTTTTGATTTTTTACCTGGATTACTGAGATGCATCAGGATATAAATCGAAACATTAATGTAGTTCAGCAGCAGATCAGAAAAACAGGTGATATTTTTATAAGCAGCCAGTGAATGAAGCAGATCTGAGAGGCCGGTACCTTGTTGAAGAGTTTAACCGGATCGTATCCAGTTGATTTGGCCCATTCTTTGGTGGAAACCCGTTTGATATCTCCATCCTTCTCAGACGCCGTGGCTCGAGCCGCCGTCTCTTCAGGGTTCCCTGTTTACAGAAAACACAGAGCAGAGGTGATGGAGCGTCTCTACCTGCTTCCCTGATTGACCCGGCACACAAAGCATGACGTCAGGAGGGAAAAACGGGACGTAAACTGAGATTTATTCCATGTATGCATCATGAAACACGCTCTGCGTCCACTCACATGCAGCTTCAGGGTCCGCCGTGTCCGGGGACACTTCCTGGTCTGCGTCTTCTTCTCCAAACAGCTGGCTACAAACACAACAAACACCGTGAGGTCGACAACAGGAAGCTGCGACTTTCAGACATATCGTAGCTGTACACTGATGCTGCGTTCACACCGAACGTGATTTCAGCTTCAAAATCGCAGCCAACGCTGAAGTTGGTCGCTTGTGCACTTTGAGGTCAGACGCAGGTCAGCTCTTGAAGCGCTGCACGGCAACAGCCTCCCCGCCCCTCCCTCCTCTGTCGGGCTCTGTTTAATGTCGGACCAGGAAGTGGCTTTGTTTTATTTGCAGAGAGCAAGAGCATGTCACGTTCATCAGATAATTAATTCATAATTAATTCACCAGATAATTCAGAGACATTCTGAGTTTCATCACCCAGGAGCTGCGGGAGAGGCTCACAGCTCGCTTTCAGGAATATTTTTGTCCCGAGTCCAGTCTGATGAGCCGCTGCCACGCATTGGTGAGGATATCTCCTGTCAGGACACCGACTGCAGGCACTCATTTCAGCTAAAGAGCTCCTCTCCGTCTGTTTCAGGTTAGTGGACATCATTCAGTAAACTGTCCCGTCGGGAAATATGTCGCTACGTCACACAGTGGAGTCTCTCTGATTGGTTGATGCAGCGCGTCGAGCTGCAAAAGTTCAGATTTTCTAACTTCAGCGAGTTGCGCCTCAACGCGTCGAACGCTCAGATCGTTCAAATCGCGCTGCTCTAATCGCGCTTGAGGCGCCACAGCACTTCCCGACGCTGCTTGAAGCGCGTCCACCATAGACTTTGAATGTAAACCTGATGCTCCTGATGCTGAAATCACGTTTGGTGTGAACGCAGCATTACAGAGAGGCTAAATCAACACTTCCACACTAGTGAACGTACATTATAAAAAAAGAAGAGCCTTACTTGAAGAGGTACTTGGCCCAGACGATGCAGTGAATGGGCTCAGACGGTGTATTTCTTATCGTACAGCCTGGGAAGGTCTTCTGGGTGGGTTTGGGTTGGCACTCGTAGCATTCAGTCAGTCCCTGCAGGAAACACAGTCATCGTCCTCGTGCTGAAAAACCATCAGCTTTAAAACTAATTAATTCAATGTTTTTGTTGTATTTTTGAAAGAAAAGCACTTTTTTGATGACGGTGACTTGTCCCAGGTATCCAGCAGTGCCGCTCTCGATCAGAGGGATGTCAGCAGCCAAACACATCCTGTTCACGTGGTTCCGAGCAGCTAGGAGGGAATATTTTATTTATTTATTTCAGTCAACTGGAAACAACCTGGAGCAACAGGAATGTCTGAACGATGCAGTGATGTGAGGATACCTCTGTTATCCAGGGCGTTCATCACCAGCATGAACTTCCTGAAGAACTCCACGTTGTAATCAGGGCTGTTTGAGGAAGAAACAATAACAACTGTGGTGAAAAACACCTCCTGATAAAATCGGATTAAAAATAAAGGAAACTCACTTCATGATGCTGTCGTGGTAGGCTGTGATGTTCGCACTGGGGCAGAACAGCAGGGCGCTCTCCTTCGCCACCTGAAACCATCAGAACCAAACACACATCAATAACCTTCATATCTGGTCTTAAACACAACGAGACTAAAACCTCTGGAGCTCACATACCTGTGCTTTGGATTTACCAACATGTTTCTTCTGGAAGAGGAACTGACGGTTCAGGTTGCTCACATCGATCGTGTCCAAGTCGATCTGCAGGAATCAAAAGGAATTTAAATCAACATGTCGTTTAACATTCCTGTAGTTAAAGCAAATGCACTAAACTGCTGTTTGTTTATGTTTATTTCTCATTTGTGCCTCATTAAAGCTGCAACAATTAATTAATCATTTTTAACAGAAACTGAATTACTTTTAACCTAACGTGGTGTTTAAATAAAATAATGTTCATTTAGAGTCATTATCCTGAACTAGTGAGAACTTTTAATTCATTTTAGCTGCTTCTTATTGAAGCTGGTTGTTTGGGGGTAATGTGGTTAAAATTAAATTTAAAGCTTACTATGTGAGGAATCACAATGAATATAACAGTGTAGGATTTACCATGAAATAATGTCTTAATAAGCTGAAAACACGATAAAATCAGGAGATCTGCGGACAGTTTATCTGCGCTGGAAATAAACCATTACCGGTCAATGAGCCGCTAGCTAATTAGCAGTGATAGTGGCGCCAAATATTCTTCTTTATAACATATAAATATAATTCACACTCATGCAGCTTAAAGCCCAGGACATACAATTTTTAAATGCAGACATAAAACCAAAGTAAACATGGGGTCTTTGAAAACCCACGTCTCAGGAATCAGTCCCGAGGCCGCACAAAGACCTAGCTTAGCTAACATGCTAACCGGCTCTCCAGCACAAGTAAAAAACCAAACAAACCACTTCGATGTTCTTGAAGCCGGTGAGGACCAGGTTCTTCAGGAGCTCACAGCCGATCCCTCCTGCTCCCACCACCAGGACCTTACAGCTGGACAGAGAGTCCGCCAGCTCTTTACGGAGGGAGCCCACCAGTTGGACCATGATGATCTGAAGACAGAGAAGCTGCAGCAGCGGGAAGCTAACAGCTAGCTAGCTGCTCTTTCTTCTTCTACGGTCAGCATCGGTTTTCTTCTTCTACTGATTTTTCTTGGTGGCCACCTACTGGTGTTGTAGGGTGAAATTAAATAGTATTGGGGGAAAATACACAGCTTATTTGGAAATTGGCCAAAATTGTTAATTAATTTTAAAATTTAAACACGTATCTTATGATACAATCAAAACTAAGTGATGTTGACTTCCTTCTCCCTGTTTGGACAGTACTTTAACACCTGGACTTTATTGGGCTCTGCATGCTAATTTTAAATTATGAAGCTAAAGTGTACAAATCTAAGCATGAAAATGATTACTGTTTGGTCAGACATGTTATGGTCAATTACAACAGAAAACCTGTTCATGGTGCAAACTGACAAAAAGGCTGAGATCAGGGGCTCTTATATGGCCCATGTAAAAAGACACCGCTGGTTCAGAAATAAAAAAGGAAAAACAAGACCTCACAGACATTTAAAGTAGGCCAATGGCACAATTTAATTCTGGGCGACAATGAACAGAAAACATTACACAAAGACTTGAAAAAGATCACATAATGCACAGGTTTTAATAACATTACTATAAATACGAAAGTATTTTAAAATTGTCTCAAAGCTTGTAACCTAACCCCCTGGCAAATGTTTTACTGTACTCTATTTTACATTGTTCTTCATTTTGATTCTAATAAAAAAAATGTTAAAAATGTAAAAAAAAAAAAAAAAAGGAAAGAAAAAAAGAACAAGAACAGAAAACAATCATGGAAGTCTGTCGAATTGAAGCCACTGTCATCAGATTGCAAACCAATGATATAACAACATGTTAACACCATGTAACAGTTTACAACCAATCACAATCCACCTCATGTTACTATCAGCCAATGACAGCTCTCAGCTCAAAGAGTTAACATATCGCAACAAGAGAGTTGCGATATGTTATATGTAACAAGTCCGATGCTGGAGTCCTGACGTCTGGAACAAACAGATTAAGAGCCGACAAGTTATCATAAGATGTGAGCAGTGGACAGTGTCAAGGTGGCACAGACATAAATAATTACTCCATGACCGAAACCGTTAGGACTTGTTCAGCCTATGGTTCAGAAGGAGGCTATTTGAATTCTGGTGCTGTTTAAAACAAATAACACCAAGAAAAACAAGAACAAGAACAAGAACACCACCAAGAACATAGAGAACTACAGTAAGTGTAGAAATTTTGATCTTTACTCCATCATCCAGACTGGTTTTGTTGTTTTGATCTTCAACATGAATCCTCCAATTAGGGTTGCCTGCAGAGTAAAAACAGTGGTAAAATAGCAGATATGTTGTTGATCTCACACACACACACACACACACACACACACACACACACACACACACACACACACACACACACACA
>NW_013952491.1:1839392-1849212 GCF_001266775.1 Austrofundulus limnaeus
TATAATATACAAGTTTCACTTTTTAAATGGAATTACTGAAATAAATCTACTTTTTCATGATATTCTAATTTTATGACCAGCACCTGTAATTTGATCCACACTATCTGGCTCTGCCCTCAACTTTTTAATTATTGGTTCAAGGTTTTTGCTACTCTATCGGACATTTTTGACAAGAAATTGGAGCTTGACCCCTTGACTGCTTTGTTTGGAGTTGAACCCTCACAATCCTCCTTGTCCTCCTCTCAGGAATCCTCCTTGGCATTCTTGACATTTTTGGCGCGGTGTGTGATTATAATGAAATGGAAGTCGCCTCAACCTCCATCATATACACATTGGCTTCGAGATACACTGTATTTCATTAAACTAGAGAAAATCCGTTATACTTTAAGAGGCTCTTCTATGAGATTTTTGGATCTGTGGAGCCCCTTATTAAGAACCCTTAGATTAATTTCCCTAATATTCCAGACTGAGAAGGTGGTATGCTTGTAGCTGGTGTTTATTACTATTCTTCTTATCTATATCTCTTTTATTTTCACTCTTTTTCTTGAGTTAAACTTGACAGAAGTATCCCCTGGCACCTGAATTTTTATTTTTTTTATGTATCTGTCTTTGTTCGCTAACACGGTATTCTTATTCTGACTTGATCCATTTCATATATCTCATGTAGATTTATGTGTGTGTAATTGGGTGTGTTCTAGCCCAATTATGTTTGTATGTTAATGGTACAATGTTAACTATGTTACTACTGCACTGCCTTTACACTGTAACTCATGTTAAAGCATAAATAAATAAAAAAAACCAATCAGCTCTAATCTAGAGAGAAATCTTTAACACCTGAACTCACCTGTTCCAACAACAGTCAGGATGTAGACACAGAAGGTGTACCATGTGCTTTCATGAAGACCATGAGCCCAGTATGTTCCTCTGTCAGCAGTCGTCATGTTCTTCAGAGTCAGAGACAAATATTCACCATTTCTGTTGCTGTCATTAAGAACCACTCGGTTCCTAAAAGATGGATGCTGACTTTCTTTATCAAACTGACCGTTTCTGAAGAGACAAACGGTCACTCTCTCAGAAACAACTTTGCTCAACTTGACAGAGCTGTTGTATTTGTCAGGAATGTGACAGGTCAGAGGGACGTCCTGACCTGACTCAGCCTGGATGGATATGTTGGCTAAAGAAAATGGGAAAAACACAAAACAATTGATGATTAAAGACATGAAAATGTTATTATTCATTATATCAGCAGGTTGTCTGGAGTGTGGTTAGAAAATTTATAAAAAGGAGCAAGTGGATAAAAAAACAGGACTTCTGTTCCGTTTAGAATAAGTGGAAGTAAAAGGCTTGTTAAGGCTTTACTGCTGAGAACAACACGCCTAAATACTTAACTAAAGTTGTCGGTTATTTGTCGACATATTTCTGGTTCATCTTTTACTTTAAGAACTCTTTTTATGCCTGAATGATTAAAAATAATCAGAAGGCATAAAGCAGAAATGACTGAAAAACTTTGAATGACTTTCAGAATATCTGAAGAACTCTTGTTAGAGATGGTTTTAAAAGTTTAAATTCTGTCTGCCTGGAAAAAATACAACAAACTGAATCAGGAGTTAACTGTAAAAAATCAACATTTCTCTTAATGTTACATAGTAAAATTAGAACAACTTGTCTGTTTTTATTTTCATCCTCATGTTTGGTTCAAACCTTGAGGACATTTTGTTGAGAAACGTCAGCTAATATAGGTCTAAATGTCGGCCATTAGCTAACAGCTAACAGCTAACAGCTAACACCACAACTGGACATAAATAGATCTAAATACAGGCAATACTACTTTAATAAACAGACAGAAAACCAACTTATTCTCCTGTATCTCTCAGAGAATTAAATCAGTTTATAAATCAGGTTTTAATTCATAGATAAAACTTACCCGGAGGAGGAGGACCATCGATGACGACGACAAACAGGAGAGTCGAGAGCACCAGCTGAAAAAGGCCAATTAAAGCCATTTTCCTGTAAGCAAATCGACCTGAGTTACACAAACAGTCCAGGAAGTGCAGTCAGACAGGAACAAATCTTTTACTCAGCTCAACTCAACTTAAAGCCCTTTAAGACAACCACAGCTGCAACAAAGTGCTGCACGTATGTAAAACCAAAACATGAGAACACAAAACGATTAAAAACACTAAAACCAGTAATAAAACACTAAAATTAAAATTAAAATAGAATAAAAAAGTCTCAGGCTGTGCCAAAAGCCAGGGAGTAAAAATGTGTTTTTAGACAAGTTTTGAAAGTGGACAGTGAACGGGCTTGTCTCACAGAGAGTGGAAGACTGTTACACAATTTTGGAGCAGCAACACAAAAAGCTCTGTCACCTCTCAGCTTAGGTTTGGACCTGGGCACCTCCAGGAGCAGCTAGCTGACCTGAGGCACCGAGCAGGAGAGTGGGTGTGACAAGTAGGGTGGGGCAAGACCATCCAGACTCATGAACAAATAAAATAACCTTAAAAGGAAATCTAAAATGAACAGGAAGCCAGTGGAGGGAGGCCAGAGTGAGGGTGATGTGCTCCCTCTTACAAACTCCAGTTAGCAGGTGAGCTGCAGCGTTTTGAACCAGCTGGAGGCTCTGAGGGAGGTCTGGCTGACTCCGAGGTAAAGCGCTTCAGTAATCAAGCCGTGATGTAACAAATGCATGAATTACTGTTTCAAGATGTTGTTTCAGAAGAAATGGTTTTATCTTTGCCAGCTGCAAAAACTGGTCTTAACTACTGCTCCAATCTGGGAATCTAATTTAAAATCACCGTCCATTTTAAAACCCAAGTTACAAATTGTCTGTTTTACACGCAGCGCCAGGGGACCCAGATCAACAGGTTCACAGGAGCTCTGGGATCAAACACCATCACTTCTGGTTTTTTCTTATTAAAATTAAAAAAATTCGAAGACATCCAGGCTTTGATGTCTTCAAGACACAACAGAAGTGGCCTAATTGAAAAGGCATCTGTTTTCCTCAGCAGCATACAAATCTGACTATTGTCAGCATAGCAGTGAAAAAAAGATACTATGCTTCCTGAGTGAAGAACCCAGAGGAAGGAGGTAAAGAGAAAAAAGCAGGGGACCTAAGATCGAACCCTGGGGAACCCCAAAAGACAGAGGAGCAGTGGAGGATTCGGACCCAGCTATGTTGACACGCATGGTTCTGTCAGTCAAATATGATCTAAACCAGTTCAGTGTGGTCCCACACATACTTGGTGTTTTAGACGTGAAATCAAAACGTTAAGGTCGACTGTATGAAAAGCAGCGGTTAGACTGAGCAGCACAAGAAACAGATGTTCACCAGAATCATTAGCCATAAGAATATCATTAAAAACTCTAACTAGAGCAGATTCTCTGTGCTGTGCTTGGTTTTAAAAACTGGACTGAAAAACCTCCAAGATGTTATGATCGTCCAAAAAAAGGCTTGATCTGGGAATAAACAACTTTTCCCCAGATTTTAGAGATAAAAGGCAGCTTGGAGATGGGCCTAAAATTTGCCAAGACAGTTTGGTCAAGGCTAGGTTTTTTTAAGCAGAGGCTGCACCACTGCATGTTTAAAGCTAATGGGGACAACACCTGAAGACAAGCTGCTAATAATAACAGCAAGGATCACCTGCTTGATGCTGGAAAACACCTCCTTAAAGAAACGTGGGGTGGGAGAACAGGGTCATGAGGAGAACCTGATCCACATCTTCTAACGTTCAGAGTCACTGGCTCAAACCTATCAAACACAGCCAGACAGGGGACCGAGCAGGACGGGTCAAAATCAGGAGCTGAGATAAGAGCCCTAATTGTGGCGACCTTATTTATATAAAAAAAAAGTGCAGAAAGATATTAAAAATCTAAGGGGAAGCTTCCAGACACAGTTTGTGGGGCCTTAAGAACAGAGTCAATGGTTTGAAATAACACACATGGGATGTTATGATGGGACATACTGAGAAAGTCCTTCACCACCATCTTCTCAGGACAACATACATGTTTATTAAAATCCCCAACAATAAGGACACGATCATAATCTGTCTTTACTCCAGTCAGGAAGTCAGAAAAGTCTTTTAAAAAGTCCTTATTTTATTTGGGTGGTCGGTAGATGATGGCACAGATCAGACTCACCTCAAATAAAGTCACCTGACAGATGGAGAAATACGGTGCAGGACGCTGCTGGCATTTAAAACCCTTTTTAAAAACAACAGCCGTTCCTCCTCCGCGGCCTGACGTCAGAGGGGAGCTCAGACACGAACAGCCGTCCGGGAAAAGTTCTAAAGATGCTGGAATCACCGGCCTCAGTCCGGTCTCTGTCACGATGGGAACATCCAAACGACTGGAGTTGAAGTCCTTCACGATAAAAGTTTTGTGTCTTTCACCAGGCCGGAACCGCGGCTACAGGTACCGAGTTAAAAAGTCCCGAGAGAAGGAGCTCCGCCTCGCGCAGGTGGCGTTGGCTGGAGAGGAGCAGAAAGGACCAGTCCAGGGGTCGGATTTATAAAAACTGGCGAACGCACAATTTGAGCCCTGAAACTTGCGTACGCCACTTTTTACGCCAAGGTTGTGATTTATAAAACCCAAACTTGACGTGAAAACGTGCGGTGCCTCAGCCAGCTCTGACCCACGTGGACGCTCATTTTGGAGACGGGAAGCTGTGACACAGGAAGTGAGGAACTTGGATCCACATGGATCAGAGGTGGCGTCACCGCACGTCTGCTCTTGGAGGAGAGACGAAACGTTTCATTAGAGAAGAACCCAGGGGCGCAGATAGGATTTTTGAACTGGGGGAGACCAAGTTTTCAGCAAATGATTTCCATCTAAGTAATTTTTAGTAATTTGATTAGTTACTTTCATAATAGCTTTTGAGTGAATGGTTTGCAATAAAATGGCATTATAGAATTATTTGAAACCTGAATATTAATCTGTGCCAGGGGGCTAATTATGAAAAACAATTTCTACCACTTCCTAGAAATGAAACTTAAATAAAGTTGTTAATGCTCTAGTTTGTCTTTAGATCAGTAATTTGTTTCATGAAGTTTACCCAACTAACTAGAATATACTCAAAATAAATTCTAATTTGAGTAAACACTTTATATTTAATTCACAACTGCCCAGCACCTTTATCACTCACCTGACAGAAGTCTGTCCCTACCTGCTGAGTGCTGCCTCTGACTCAGCCTCTGTCTTTCTGAGCTCCTACATCAAGACAGATGGAGATGGATMAAGTATTAGGCTTTTTACTGCCACCTGAAGTCAGTCAGTCAGCTTTAAKAAGTCAAGAAAATATCCTGAAATAACAATAAAAAAGAGAATACTAATTGTTCTTTACATCATCTGACTATCAAAATTTAAACTCCTCTGACAATGAATTCAATACTGAAACTCTACAACATGCTAAACTCCAAATAATCATTTTGTTAATGCTAAAAAGCAATATCCTGAAACTATTAAGTTATAGAAAATGAACTGGTCAATTTTTCAATGTTGAAATTATAACAGGGAATCAATAAATATAATCAGAGTGGACTTTGTCCTCATTCTTGGCATTAAAATAAAATTTAACTGATTAAAAACACACTGTGACTGCTGGATACGGGCACCAGTTACCCACGCGAAAGGCATAAGCGTGTACAGAAAATGGATGGATTGATAGATTTAATATCATCACTGAATTTAAGTTATAGCTAACCTAAGGTAGCTAGCTGATAGATCACCTGGTCTGGTCTACCTAACTGCACGAACTTTCGGTAAGAAAAAACGTCATTAGGGAAATTTTAAAATTATTTTCCGGTTCTGTGAAGAATAAAGTTMACCAAAAAGCTGGACATCAAAGGAGGATATTACCTCTTCCAGATGAAGCCTGAACTCGTTTCAACTCGTTGTTTATGATGCTGCAGAAGGCAGCGCGACCCGTGCAGCCTGTGTGTGTGTGTGTGCATGTTTTTGCTACGTGGTTGGGACCAGGTTCAGGTGCACACAGCCCAGCGGTGGTGAGAATCATTGTTCCTTATGGGGACAAAAAGCCCGGTCCCCGTTTGGAAACATACTGTTGTTGGGTCAGGTTGTAGAAATGYCTGGTAAATGAATGGAAGTCAATGCAAAGTCCCCATGAGAATAAAGAACAAACCCGTGTGTGTGTGTGTTGCACCGCTCCTCTGTGTGACACAGCCTGAGAGATGGGAAGAGAAGGGAGGGGGGAGAGGGCTACCCGCGCTGCTGCTGCTGCTCCTCTGTGGGAGCGTCAGCAAACTAACAGAACGGTAATCATAAGTTTTGATCAGATTTTTTCTCATCCTATCAGGAAAAGTGTGGGGGACTGATCAGGGTCACTATAAATCTGGGGGGGACATGTCCCCCCCGTCCCCCGTACTAACTGCGCCCATGGAAAAACCCGTCCAGAAGACCTATACAATTTTTTTCTTTTTGATTGATAAAATACCATTATCAACCAAAATCAGATAATTTGAATAACTTCAACTGATAAAATAATATATTTGATGGGTGATAGTAATGTTTTCTGGTGAAAATTCTTACAGCTCTTTTCTGTAAAACAAAAATAGGATTTGTAATTGTTTTTACGATTTTCCCTAAACATCAGTACAGTATCAAGTGTGGAACAATTATTTCATTATATAACATAAAAAGTGCTTTATCATTAAATAAGTCCTTTACTTTGTACAATATTGCAATGGATTTGGATTGTAATATGAGATTTATTTTGCATGACCACTACAGGATTCCAAACCTGGGGGGGCCTACAGGACCTCTTAGCCCCGGGGCCTACCAGGAGGTTAAGCAGGCCCTGTGCAAGCCAAGCAGAGAGATGGAAGCCACACACACTGGTGCCATCTTGCTCCCAGTACCTGTTACAGAATGATGTAATCATTGTCAGGAGGATCTAAACAGAGCCGGAAGCCGAGGTTTTTCTAAAACAGGAGTGACCTAAACTGTGGGTGAGTTAGACTCCTCCGGTGGGAAACACTTACACACTATTTAATGATCCACATTACAACATGTTGATGAGTTAAAAAGGAAAATCTGTCAACAATCCTAAAATATTTAGTTTTATTATTTTGTTGAACATATTTAACAGTTTTTGTTTTATTCGGTTCTTAAATATTGTCCTGTTTTAAAGATTAGCCACCAGATGACATCATATTTCTGATAAATTATTTCTAATCCAAAACCAAGTCTCAGTTTTTAATTTTATTTGAATTCAGATTAACGTTTTCTTCATTGCTCTGATCTCTCCTCTCCACATCTTTAATTTGTCTCTAATCACATCTTAAAGCCACCTGTCAATCAACTGCGGTGGCCACTCAGTTTTGGAGGGTACCACCCTGAAACCACCCCCCTGGCTCCGCCCCTGCTTTCATGTCAGGATCTTAGACTGAGATAATCTCTAATTAAACTGACATTAAGTGAACATTAAGATAATAATTATTCTTTTTTTCTGAGTAACTTTAATTATTTAAAATCTTTTATAAAATCTTGTTATTGAGCCGAACAGATCTGAGAGTTTAAAACTTTCATCTACAACCTGCTGACTGGAACTCTCTGTATCGTAATGACTTTGTGTAAAATATCAGTTTTGTTTACCTGAGGTTCATGTTTCTGTCAGTTTAAAACATATTTTCTTTATATGTTCTTACAGAGGGTGAGCAGCTTGAACACCACAGGTCAACAAGGCTCAACAAAGAGGAGACTAAGGGAGTTTGTCATGTCGACAAAGATCCTCAGGAAGTTTCACAGCTGTGCTGCAGAGAGCAACCTGACCAGCTGCATCACAGCCTGGTACGTCAGAGACACGTGTAAAATGAAAAGAACTAACAGCTGGAAGGCAGCTAACAGATTCATTATATGAAACTATTTTTTCCACTTTTAGATCACTATTAAGAGATTCAAATAAGTTCCCTACTGCAGTAAAATGCTCATTAAAATAATTTAACATATCACATTTATCAACCAGTTTTATAGAGTCTTTGACCAAAGAATTGGGCATTTCACAAAGAGACACACCCCCAGAAACAAATTTCAGATTATTTCAAAACTTCTTAGGATCATTTAGATTTTTAGTGATTTCTGAAAAGTAAAATTCAGATTTGGACTTCTTGATTAAAGAAGTACATTTATTACGGAGTTGATGAAAATGAATCCAGTCAGCCTCTAATTTTGTTTTTCGTGCCTTGGCCCGTGATCTCTTTGTCTGAGGCTGGGATCATTTTATCTAAACTAACCAGTTAATCAGCTCTTTGTAAATATAAAATAAAACCTGAATAAAAAGAAGTCATAGCTGAGCTGACAGGAGGAGGAGTCAGAACATTTTATTTGTTTTATAAATAATCAACCTTTTTAAATCTATAAATAACCTGTTTTACTGAAGGAGAACAGAAGTTGTGGCTCTAAAGAGGAGACGAAACAAGAACAGTGGTGGTCAGGAGTTAAAGGGTCCATGAAGTCCCAGGACCCCCCGGGTCTTAAAGCAGCAGGCGGTGCCACTGGGCCACGGGCTGCCGGACCGAGCGGACCATCAGGACCCAGTGCTGGTCCTCTGAGCCCCTCTCCTTCCCCACGCTCAGCTGGCCAATCACACGCTTGCTCTGCTTCCCGCTGGTGTCCACCTCGAACACAGAGACCAAGATCTGACACTGCAGCAGAGGGGGGTCCGGCAGCGAGAACATGAGGACCTCGTTGAAGACGGTGACGGGGCAGCGGGCCACGCAGGTGGTCTTCTGGTACCTGGACCTGCTGTGGTTGCACTGCAGGCTGATCCTGGCGTACAGAGCTGCAGGAAACAGCTGCAGTCAGAGACAGAACGTCACGTCTGCTGGGGTTGGTCCGGCTCTTTACCTGTTTCTGAGGACACCTCGGGGACGGGGGTCCGGACCTTCAGCAGACCCACCTCCAGCCTCTGAGAGGTCGGAAGAAACCTCAAGGAGAGCAGCACCTCTCCGACCAGATCCTGAGCGGAGTCAGAGAGAATTCATGCAGAAACAAAACAAAGAAACATTTAAGTCTTCACCCTGAAGGTCAGACTGTGCACCTCAGACTCAGCAGGGCCACACCACCTGAGCATCATGGTGGCCCCTCCGAGGGCCAGTTCTGATGTTTTATGTTTAACTCTGACTAAACACGTTCCTGCTCCACTAACTGAGCTCTACCTGGTATTTCCTGCACAGAAACAGTGTTTTAACTCATCCTCTAAGAAACACTGAACAATACTGTGTGTATGACTGACTACATGTAAAATAAATACTACAGAAATACTATTAAAAGTAAAACTAAGTGAGTTTTACTCATTGTTAAAATGTGGTGAATTCTGAACTCTCCCACTTTCCTACAGGGATTTCCCACTGGAGGAGCGTTCCAGTTTAAATTTACGTAAGTGGGAAATTCCCACTTCACAGTGCAACAGCAGTAAAAGTAGCCAGCAAAAACGCAGCTAAATGTAGATTTTACATCTACTTTTGAACCCTGTGCAGCTCCACCTAGTGGTGACATGTTGTAAAATAATCAAGATGCATTATGGGAAATGTAGTTTGTGGTCAGTGCTGGCTTTAAAGAGATCCAGGATTAGTTGCAACATTAGACTTTATTTGATAAACATTTATATTAACTGTAAAATAAAGACTGTAAAAATACTGTAGGATGTTTAGTTTTTATCTTTTTTAAAAATATGTTTTAACATGGACGGAGCCATTTTATTTCCACACAAAGCATTCTGGGTAAATGATTATTATTATTATTTCCTTTATTTAACCAGGAAAGTCCCATTGAGATTAAAAACCTCTTTTTCAAGGGAGTCCTGGCC
>NW_013952491.1:1850775-1859675 GCF_001266775.1 Austrofundulus limnaeus
GGCCAGGACTCCCTTGAAAAAGAGGTTTTTAATCTCAATGGGACTTTCCTGGTTAAATAAAGGAAATAATAATAATAATCATTTACCCAGAATGCTTTGTGTGGAAATAAAATGGCTCCGTCCATGTTAAAACATATTTTTAAAAAAGATAAAAACTAAACAGGCTACAGTATTTTTACAGTCTTTATTTTACAGTTAAAATAAATGTTCATTAAATAAAGTCTAATGTGACAACTAATCCTGGATCTCTTTAAAGCAGCTTTTTTAAAGGCATCTTTGAAGCTCTCAGGAGCTGCATGAAATGCTGTGGAGGGCCACATTTGGCCCACAGGCCTGGAGTTTGACGCATGTTCTCAAAACAGATCAGATTTAATAAAACTGTGGTTGATGTTCCGAAAAAAGAAACACAAAATTATTAATTTAGCAACAATAATATAAAACTGCTTTAATAACTAATGAACCTTTTAGAAATGTGAAAGGAAACAGTTTAAAGTCTGAAGCTGTGGAGTAAAGCTCTCTGAGGGTGCTGGTTCTGATCCGTGATACCTTCTGAGGCGTTTGCAGATCTTCCTGCAGCTCCACAGGATAAGTGATGTTGATCCGGTCCAGAGGAACCCTCACCTCCCCCAAAACCGTGTGCCGAGAGAACTTATCGAAGTCCCTGACCTGAGATAATATGAGACGAGAAAAGATGAGACGAGAGACGAGACGAGACGAGATGAGACGAGACGAGAGACGATACAAGATGAGACGAGACGAGACAAGATGAAACGAGACGAGAGACAAGAAAAGACGAGATGAGACGAGACAAGATGAGACGAGACAAGATGAAATGAGATGAGAGACAAGAAAAGACGAGATGAGATGAGACAAGATGAATCGAGATGAGAGACAAGAAAAGACGAGATGAGACGAGACGAGATGAGATGAGACAAGATGAGGCGAGACGAGAGATGAGACAAGATGAGGCGAGACGAGACGAGAGACGAGACAAGATGAGGCGAGGCGAGATGAGAGACGAGACAAGATGAGACAAGACGAGACTAGACGAAATGAGAGATGAGATGAGATGAGACAAGATGAGACGAGACAAGATGAAACGAGACGAGAGACAAGAAAAGACGAGATGAGACGAGACAAGATGAAACGAGACGAGACAAGATGAGACGAGACGAGAGACGAGACAAGATGAGACGAGAGACGAGACAAGATGAGACAAGATGAGACGAGACGAGAGACGAGACAAGATGAGACGAGACAAGATGAGATGAGTCGAGAGATGAGTCGAGAGATGAGACAAGATGAGACGAGTCGAGATGAGAGACTAGACAAGATGAAACGAGACAAGATGAGATCAGACGAGAGACAAAACAAGATGAGACGAGACAAGATGAAACGAGACGAGAGACAAGAAAAGATGAGACGAGACAAGATGAGATGAGTCAAGATGAGGCGAGACGAGACGAGAGACGAGACAAGCTGAGGCGAGACGAGATGAGAGACGAGACAAGATGAGACAAGACGAGACGAGACTAGACGAAATGAGAGATGAGATGAGACGAGACAAGATGAGATGAGACAAGATGAGGCGAGACGAGACGAGAGACGAGACAAGCTGAGGCGAGACGAGATGAGAGACGAGACAAGATGAGACAAGACGAGACGAGACTAGACGAAATGAGAGATGAGATGAGACGAGACAAGATGAGATGAGACGAGAGACGAGACAAGATGAGACGAGACAAGATGAGACGAGACGAGACGAGACGAGATGAGACGAGACAAGATGAGACGAGATGAGACGAGACGAGAGACGAGACAAGATGAGACGAGAGACGAGACAAGATGAGACGAGATGAGACGAGACGAGACAAGATGAGACGAGACGAGAGACGAGACAAGATGAGACAAGACGAGAGACGAGACAAGATGAGACGAGACGAGAGACGAGACAAGATGAGACGAGACGAGATGAGACGATACAAGACGAGACGAGATGAGACAAGACGAGAGACGAGACAAGATGAGACGAGACGAGAGACGAGACAAGATGAGACGAGATGAGATAAGACGAGACAAGATGAGACGAGATGAGACAAGATGAGACGAGAGACGAGACAAGATGAGACGAGAGACGAGACAAGATGAGACGAGATGAGACGAGACAAGATGAGACGAGACAAGATGAGACGAGACGAGAGACGAGACAAGATGAGACGAGACAAGATGAGACGAGTCGAGAGATGAGACGAGACAAGATGAGACGAGACAAGATGAGACGAGTCAAGAGATGAGTCGAGAGATGAGACAAGATGAGACGAGTCGAGATGAGAGACTAGACAAGATGAGACGAGACAAGATGAGATGAGACGAGAGACGAAACAAGATGAGACAAGACGAGATGAGAAGAGAGACGAAACAATATGAGACGAGACAAGATGAGACGAGACAAGATGAGACGAGACGAGAGATGAGACGAGAGACGAGACGAGAGACGAGACGAGATGAGATGAGATGAGCAGCAGAATCAGAAGAAATGGATCAAATGTGGTTTGATGTGGATTCTCTTTAACAAGTTTTAACCTGAGACCAGGTTTTTATTGTCTCTGAGTTTTATTTCTCTATGATTATAAAGTTATAGAAAGTGAAGCTTCAGTGCCGGACCTCCATCCTGAGGCTGAGCCGGTCCAGCAGGTCCTGGTCTTCCTGCAGACTGTAACTGAACTGGTCTCCAAATAAAGGCCTGCAGCTTCCTCTCACAATGCGAGTGCGCCACTCCTGCAGCACCGTCCACAGGACCGGCAGCTCCACATCCTCCTGAGAGGATCACAGGAAAGGTCTTTACTCCAGCGGGCCTGGTTCTGGTTCTGGGTTTTACTGACAGACAGGTTTACCTCCTGCTCCCTCAGACCCTCCACCTCTGCCCCCCCTGACCCGGAGCACATCAGGCGTATCTTGACGAACAGCTGGAGGCTGGCAGTCTGGCTGTAGCCCTGGAGACCCTCCACCTGCAGGATGGTGACCACCAGCCGGGGCTGCAGCTGGTCCAGGTAGACGGAGAAGGACAGTGAGCCAGAAACCTGACAACACAGGAGAGATCAAAGAATAAACAAATAAACAAATAAACACTGAGAATCAATCAGCTTCAGCTACACTTTGTCTCAGTTTAAAGCTACTGTCCATCATCTTTTACCCACTTCCTCCAACACTCTCTGTTTGAGGGATGGGGACACCTGGACAGGTCTCTAATCTATTACAGGGACACCTGGACAGGTCTCTATTCTATCACAGGGACACCTGGACAGGTCTTTGATCTATCACAGGGACACCTGGACAGGTCTCCAGTCCATCACAGGGACACCTGGACAGGTCTCCAGTCCATCACAGGGACACCTGGACAGGTCTCCAGTCCATCACAGGGCTCAGTTCATACCTACCTCACAGGACATTCTCCATCAAGACAGACAGGTTCTCCTCTGACTATTCCTCCTTAACTTGTGGGGTTCCACAAGGCTCAGTTCTGAGCCCACTTTCGTTTTCCTTTCGTATCATCCATTAATTGTTTTAATATATTTCCTGTCATTTTATACTGATGACATCTAGCTGTATCTTTTGTTTAAACCACAACAGTTGGACAGGTTGGCTGTCCTTGTCCAAAGTTGATCTTGTATCAGCGACTGGCTCACTTTTAACCCTCACAGGACATTCTGCGTCAAGACGGACAGGTTGTCCTCTGACTATGGCCCCTTCACTTGTGGGGTTCCACAAGGCTCAGTTGTGAGCCCACTTTTGCTTTCCTTTTATAGTATCCAGTTGTTTTTAGATATTTCCTGTCACTTTATGCTGATGATATTCAACTGTTTATTTAATTTAAACCACACCAGTTGGACAGGTTAGCCGTCCTTGTCCAAAGTTTGTCTTGAATCAGCGACTGGCTCTAAAGGAACTTTTCGCTTTTAAAATAAGCCAGAAACTTTAAGACAGTCGGACTGTTTTTGCCCAGTAGCCAAATCCAAGGTAAAAAAATCTAGGAGTCACATTTGATTCATTATTCAGCTTTGAATCATACATTATATTTCCTGTTTTTGTTTCTTTCATTAAAAAAAAAAAATTTGTAAAATACCACATATGGTCTCCGTCTCATTGAACTGAGGATTGAGTCTCAAAGTATTTCGTGGTGAAACAGGCAGATAAAAAATTTTGGTTAAAATGTTTGCAATAATTTGTCAAAAGATAATAAATAAGCACCTTATCTACAGGTTGTTTAACTGAAATATAATTTTAAACAATGTTTTTGAAGTATTTTCTTGAGTAGTAGCTACAAAAAATGTGATTTTGAGTAGAAAAGTATTTGCTAGCAAGGATTTTTCTTCTGTCCAGATGGGAAATATTAACTTCCAAACAAATATTTGAGGTTTTCTCTTTAAAAAATACATTTAAAAAAATCCAGTAAACCATGAAGAACTGGAGCAACAGCCTCATTACTGACCTGTTAGCCCTTCCTGTTATCACTGCAGGTAAAAACCTTCACCTTTAATCATCAGGTAATAAATATATTGATGCTTCTTCAAACCTTTGAACTTCTAATAATAGATATGTAAAGTATAAAACTAATAAAAATGGAGAAAAGTTTACCTTTTTATTAGTTTTATCGTGTCTTGTCTCTCCGGCTGCAGGTTCTGGAGGAAATGAGGCCTGAGACAAACATCTGCTGAGTCTGTGAGCTTCAGCTGAGACGTCCTCCACCTGCAGAGTCCACAGGTCTGGATTTAAACACGGACAGAACCTTCACTTCGTCAGTATAAGACCCTCCTCAGTCCTGACGCTGAAGAAAAGCTACAGAAATCAACACAAACTCCGGTAAAAACACAAAAACTTCCTGCAGTAAGTGAAGCTGTTTCTACAAACTGTTTTTAACCTGAGCTGAGCTCGACACAGCTGGAGTGAAGAAAACTGTCTAAATAACCATCTTCATGGTGTGATGAAGACAAACAGCACAACTTCATCACTTTACTTCCTGCAGCTCAGAGAGAAAAACACAGCAGCTGAAACACAAACGTAAAGTTTCTCTGAGGAGTTTTTTATATTTCTCATCAAAATGTTTAGTTTTTAATAAAAACTTGAGTTCTGATCATTAAAATATAAACTTTTCTTGGATTTTATCAACAGTTTTATTTTAATAATTAACATTCTGCCTCACCGAGGTGCTGGGAGCAGTGGAGTATTTTCCTGCCGTTGCTGGTTTTTCCTCACAGAACAGCAGATCAGAGTTCACTGCAGCAGAGAGGAGGGTTAGTTTCTGCAGCAGGACCCTGTCAGCAGGTTCTGCTCTGGTCCCGGCTCACCTGGATCCTGGTTCCAGTACGTCACAGTCTGTGAGAAGCACCTGAAGGCCTGCCAGGCCAGGATGGCCAGGGCCAGCAGGAGCAGGAGGACAGAAATTCCCAGAATGCAGTACTTCACAGCGTCTGAGAGGGGCATCCGCAGCTCCCCTGCAGCTGACGGCGGACCCCCAGAACCCGGGTGTTCTGTAAAAGTCAGCATGGCTCCTGGTCTCTGTGGGGTCCCCACATCTTCTGCAGGACAGATAGTTCAGGGTCAAAGGTCACTGCGAGGTTCAGGGTCAAAGGTCACTGTGAGGTTAAATGCAGGGTTCCTACAGCTTAAAGACAGTTACATCTAAAACTACGTAATAGTTTTTATTACTTTTTAATGTCACTTCAAAGGAAGTTTAAGACCAACTTCATATTAAACACAACTGTGAAAAAAAATAAAACCCAGAAACTATTTCACCCACATACCAGTGGTGAGCAGCACTAATCCAAACATTAACTTCTCAAATTCTTAAGTGCTTCAGAAAATATTTAGGTCCACAACTTCAAAAACGTTTATGTCATAGAGAAACTAGCAGAAGCTAATTTTAAAACGCAAGTTCAATTTGACACTTAGTAGCTGACAATTCATGTTCAAAATGCAGTATATACAACTCTGCCATCGGTGAATGAACCCTTTCACAGCTTAATAAACGACTGAGGATTACTGGGGATGTGATTTCCTGAAACAGAACTTTAGCTCCTGGTGTAAAAATTAAAAAGTTTTTGAGGATTGCTAGTTCGGCTGCTTCTTTGTCTTTTTCTTTTGTTTGTTGTAGATTTTTCATTAAAGAAGCATCAATAAAGTAATTTTAAAACTGTTTATTGGAAAACTGAAGTGATGCATTCTGGGTACATGACGGATTTGACTTGTGATGGGAAACGAAAACACGCAGTACAGGAAACTGTCTTCCCTTCAAAATAAGAGCTTGGATTTTAAAGTTTTCCATGTAGTTGCTCCAGTTGACCACTAGATGTCAGTCTTCATCAGCATAACATCTTTAAATCATTTCTGCGTCTCTAACCCCGTTGCTTCGACCAGTTACGACAAATATTGAGCTCCAGCGTTTAAACTTTATGTTTTTTTAAAAAAGGAGCTCCGATTTTAAAGTAAAATAAATCAATACATAAATTTTTTAGCATGGATTACAAACGTTTACTGTTTTTGCTATTGCCTTCCTGCTACGTAAGCAGACACAAAGCATTGTGGGAAATCAGAACCGAAAGCAACAGCAAGGATGTATACCTTCACAATAAGAGTGTTTATCTGGGAGGGGTGCTGTTGGATAGATCACATGTTGTGATTCATTGACAGTCATACCTTCTGCTGTTCAACATAATGATGACTGGTAGATAATTAGTTATTAGTGGTACTGCATTTTAATTTTAGAAAGCACAAATCTGCTTATGAATTATAAAAATTATTGAGACCGCTAAAGTGCAAATGAAATATCCAGGTCCACAATTAGTGGATTAGCGCTTTAGCGGTCTAGTGCCCACCACTGCCAAATGCTTATTTTAACACAAAACAACTAGTTGCGGTAAATTTGGTAAATTGTTTAAAAAATAAATAAATGTTACCAATTATTTTAATATTTGAGGCAAACACAGTCATCCTACTTACAATGTGTTAACATTTTTAAGACCTGTGAAATATTGATTTAAGACATTTTAAGTCTAATTCAGGCCTTATTTTTAGATTGATGAATTCAATGCCTTTAAAGACTTGAAGGATCTGCAGGAAGCCTGAAATGTGGAGTAAGTTTGTCTAATAGACCCTTCAGAACCAAATATCTGTCAGAAATACAGACAATTATTAAAAACCAACATGGTTTTTAAAACAGTTTGATGATTTTGACTCTAATTTAATCCTAAAACCAGACTTCTGTATTAAATCATTTTAGGAAAGCAGCTCAATAATCTGCTTTTTTTATTTACGACCAACAAAATAAAAGTGATAAATAGTTTCTACATCAGCCGTGTTGTTCAGACACAGAAAGCTGAGCGTAGCTTCTTGGTTGTAAAGAGATTAGCTCCTGTCAGATTACAGTCAAATAGCAGCCGAAGGCTCCATGCTCATGCAAATAATCAGAAAGGTTGTAAAAAGAAAGTTTCCTCTAAAACTTAAACAGAATCATTCAAATAAACTCAAACCTCCACATAAAACAACAAATAAAAAACAACCTGTTTTTTTTCATGTTTAAGACATGAAATCATATAAAAGTTTTACCTGCAGGAGGTTAAAAAGCTTCGGCTCGTCTGTTTCTTTCTGATCTCAGCTTCTTCCTCCAACATGAAGTCATCCTGAGCTCCTGCTCCACCGCAGAAACACAAATGTTTCTCTTCTGAAGCTCTTCCTCCTGCTGTACAAACTGTCTCCTCCTCCTCCTCCTCCTCCTCAGCTCAGGACTTCCTGCTCACCTGCTGCAAACAGGTTGGATCAGATCTGGACCCGGTCCTGCTGCTGCTGCAGGATCCTCTGCTGGACTGATGGGTCTGAGACTCCTCTCTGCTCTGAAACATTGTGGCAAATTCAATGTTTATAAAGTTATTTTGTTCCCAAACAGCTGTGAGAATAAAGATTTGCTGTTTGATCCGTTTCTGTTAGTTTGAAACAGATCTGTCTATTTCAGCTCACCTGTTTGTCCTCAGTCAGCTGACGGTGAGGCACGCACCTTTACAGGAAGTGTGTGTGAACTCACCTACAGGGAGAATAAAAGTTCAGCTCAGATGTTTGAGATGAAGGTTTTAGATAAGAAGAGCAGTCGTTCCAGGTATGAGGAAAAAAATAAAGTTCAGTTTCAGTCAAACTCATGAAGATAAAATCTGAGTTTCTAACAAGAATCTTCCTGCAGATGGTCGAGCAGCTGCAGGAACAACTGTCACTGTTCCACAACAGAGAAAGATTATTTTAAAACTTTAATCAGTTTTACAGTCGAACATAAAGATTCAAAGTGTTTATTGTCATAAACACATGAAACATTTTTCCCTGAGCGATGAAATTCTTACTTTGCCGTCCACACTGAATGCCAGGAGACAAGACGCAAAAAACAAACCCTTAAAGGACAGAAAGTATTAAGGTATAAATAATAAAAAACACACTTGAAACAAAAAGAGACCAAACTAAAGATAATAAAATGAAGAAAGGGAACGACACTGTCAGTGTTCAGACTTTAATAGACTGAGGTGTGCAAATGTGCAGTTTTAATAGTCAGAAAATTGTCACATTTAATTATTAATTAACTAAGTACAAATACTTCTTTACTGTACTTAAGTAGAATTTTTGGGCACTTGTACTTTACTTGAGTAATTATTTTTCAGCCTACTTTTTACTTTTACTCCTTACATTTTTAAAAAGACAAGATGTATAAAGTCGTTACTTTTATTTCATTTCTGCTTGTTTTCATTGCAGCTTGTTGTTGTAAAAAATAAAAACTATCCATATAAACTGAGCCTCCTAGACAGAGTGAATTTAACTGTGGTTGAATGAGAAGTATAAATATATAAAACTCTGATAGTGTATTAGTT
>NW_013952491.1:1862414-1863956 GCF_001266775.1 Austrofundulus limnaeus
TTCCTCCGTGCTGCTCTTAAATATCTCCAAACTGCCGATGTTACTTCTTCTTCTTCTTTTCTTCTCATCGTTCTTCTTCTGTTTTTCGGGGGTGCGGTCAGAAATAACTTGTCAGTGCGTTAGCGCCCCCGCCTGGTATGGATTGTTGTTTACCCTTTGTGCTGCGCAGCACAGGAGGGGACAAAAGTGGTATCGGTTAAGAGTATCGGCTGGCTTTTACGAGTACGAGTACGAGTACTTGATGCTGGTATCGGATCCGATTCCGATACTGGTATCGGTATCGGGACACCTCTAGTTGAAACATTTTGACAACAAAAATCTGAAAGTTAACTTTTATAAGTTTATCTTTTTTAACTCCACATCGTTGGAAAACAGGAACCATCTTTACTCCGGTTCTGACAGGAAATAAAAGCTGAACTGATTATTTTAGTGACCTCAGGTTGAATCACTGAGGTTCTGTTGGAGTTAAATAAACACATCATCTGTGCTGCACCTAAAACTAACCTGAACCTGGGTCCTAACCAACCCCACACCTGGAATTTGCCCAGTCCCCACGATGCACTTCGGTCCCCACAAGGCTGCTTTTTTTTAGAAAAATTGTCTCCCCTCCTGCTGGAGCCCCCTGGAATAAAACCTTTAGCTCCGCCCCTGCAGGATCGTTTATTTCTTAAATTATTATTTCTACATTTCTTACATCCCGTTTCTCCTGATTTAACTCTTATTTTATCCGGCGGCAGCAGGGTTCATCCTGTCCGTCTGCAGCTCGGTTCTGATGAACGCAGGGTTCTGGTTCTGGTTCTGGTTCTGGTTCTGGTCAAAGTGAAACCAAAACATTGCCCTTTTTATTTGTTTGGTTTCGTTTTCAGATAAGAGGGAGTGTGTCTGCAGTGAGAGGAGCTCTGCGGACACAACCTGAGGTCAGTGCCTTTATTTCCCTTCTTTCTGGGGTTTCATCCGAACAGAACCAGAACCCGCGGGCAGGTCCGGTTCGGATCAGAATGACGCAGAAGTTTGGTGACCTGACGCGACCTCTGGTTTCAGGACAGGAAGCAGCTCAGACACTCCTGTCTGTTTTACATTTAATTCATGCTTTTTTTTAATTAGTTGTTTTTTTTATTATTTTATTTTTTATTATATAAAAACGCGCAGAAAGAGGCGCAAACTGCGGCACCGACCCGCCGCGGCGCGCGCACCTCAGCTTTACCGCCAATCATCTTTAAACGGTTGTCTTTTTAACAAGTTTTAATTTCATTATAATTAATTTAATTATAGTGTTTTACTGAAGAAAATAATAAAGACTGAGTTATGATCAAATGTTTAAAAGATGTAGCGCAAAAAAAAAAATAAAAAAATAAAAATAAGAGACGCACCCACCACTGATGAAGAGGAGCAGTGATGAAGAGGAGCAGTGATGAAGAGGAGCACGTGCTGGCTCCTGAAAAAACGTTTTCACCCCTTCAGATTAACTTCAGATTAACTTCAGATTAACTTCAGATTAACTTCAAATTAACCAAGTAAAATAAAAACTAAATAATTTTAAAT
>NW_013952491.1:1864544-1865970 GCF_001266775.1 Austrofundulus limnaeus
ATCATATGGTGAAAAACTGACTTTGAAAAATAAATCTGTTCTTTTTTTCTTATAAAAGTTAAATAAAACAAAAATATTGGTGGCAATTTTTAACTGCGTAACTTTATAACGGCACCTCATATTAAAGGTTTGACTGATAAAAAAACACCCATCTGGAGGAGGAGGAGGAAGAGGAGGAGGAGGAGGAGGAGGTTCTGAGGTCTGATGAGTCCAAACATGGAGGACATGACAGACAGATCTGTAGGAACACCGTCCCCTCACTGAAGCATGGCGGTGGCAGCTTCATGATGCGGGACCAGGAAATGGGTCTATCTGAGACCAGACCCTGAATCTCCACTGGTTTCAGAAGAACCAGGTCCTGGACAGGTCCAGACCTGAGTCCAGCTGCAGAGACCTGGTCCAACCTGCTGAAGGGGGTCTGTAGACTTTAGGAACAGAATAGCTCTTCTCACTCAGGTTTTCTGTTTCATTTTCTGTTTATTTCAAAATAAAATACATTTTCTAAATGATTAAACGTTCCAAACATCTGAGACAACTTTTATTTTGTCAGTCCGATGAGTCTTTAACTCAGTTTTAATAAATCAGTTGTAAAGTTTTTGTTTACTTCCGGTCCACCAGCTGATGGAGTCTGACCATGGATGACGAGGTCGATCCTGCTGACGGAACCGTGACCTCCATCCTGGCCCAGGAGTCCTCCGAGCTGCTGGAGATCCTCTGCGCTCAGTCGGAGTCCGTCCTCATGGCTCTCTGGGGGACGACGCCCCCCGAAGCGGGACAGACGCCCCCCGAAGCGGGACGGGACCACGTCCGAGCCATGCTGGAGTACTTCAGTCACAGCAGTGCTGCAGAGTGCTGCAGCTTCCTGCAGAGAGTCTGCATGATGTGTGAGGACATGCCCATGCTCCTGGAGTCCAGACTCATGTCTGTGGCAGGAAACCCACTCAGTGAGTACAAAATAAGAGCTTTCAAATTAAAACTACAGCAGGAAACCCACTCAGTGAGTACAAAATAAGAGCTTTCAAATTAAAACTACAGCAGGAAACCCACTCAGTGAGTACAAAATAAGAGCTTTCAAATTAAAACTACAGCAGGAAACCCACTCAGTGAGTACAAAATAAGAGCTTTCAAATTAAAACTACAGCAGGAAACCCACTCAGTGAGTACAAAATAAGAGCTTTCAAATTAAAACTACAGCAGGAAACCCACTCAGTGAGTACAAAATAAGAGCTTTCAAATTAAAACTACAGCAGGAAACCCACTCAGTGAGTACAAAATAAGAGCTTTCAAATTAAAACTACAGCAGGAAACCCACTCAGTGAGTACAAAATAAGAGCTTTCAAATTAAAACTACAGCAGGAAACCCACTCAGTGAGTACAAAAGAAAAGCTTTCAAATTAAAACTGCAGCAGGAAACCCACTCAGTGAG
>NW_013952491.1:1868838-1870722 GCF_001266775.1 Austrofundulus limnaeus
GCACACGTCTGACCTGTTCACATGCACAGCAGAGATTTATTCATTTCTCATTGTTTAAAAAGTAAAGAAGCAGAAATGAATTTCTGAAAACTTCCAGGTATTTTTTCTTGTTTTACTTTGATAAAACTCTTGAAGTTGAGTATTTTCTCTATGTGAACGTGTTTCTGACCTGATGATGTCGTGTGTCAGACGTCTGGCAGCAGCACCTGCAGGCAGCAGCAGGCTTCCTGCAGCGGCGCTGGCAGAAGCTGACTGAAGATCTGCTGAGCGACGTGCAGCCCGACAAAGTCTGGGTCGGCTTAAGAAGCCCTAACAGAACCAGGGACCGACCCGATCAGACCCCGGGCTCTGCGGGGAGCAGGACGCCGGGTCAGGAATCACTTCCTCTTCTTCCTGTAGTTTCACCACAGAACGACTCGTTCAAAGAATCACAGGCTGTAACTGAATCTGGTCTGCTTTGACTCAGAACCTGACCTGGACTACGGGAGTCTGGAGTCCAGAATGACCTTGGAGACCTTCCTGCAGGGGTGTACAGGAAAGGTCACGGTTCTGTGCGGCCCGGCCGGATCAGGAAAAACTCTGCTGACGTCATGTCTCGCTCACCAGTGGGCCAAAGGACTGGTGAGTTTTTTACCTTCAGACTGGTTCCTGTGGCTCCGTTCAGCTTCAGTCAAATAAAAGTAAAGTTTTATAACAAACACAGATTATTGGACCGAGTTTAAACGTGTTTATTTGGAATAAAACAGAAAAAGTAGATCTTAGCAGCGTGTTGCTAAACGCCACCTGATGGAAAGTACCGGAGAAACACTGGAAGAGCTCAGTGACGTCACCTGATCAACTCTTTTATCCTGCAGAGAATGAAATGAAAGTAAAAGTAAATGTGACCCAGTTTACAGCAGCACCGAAACAACAGATCAAACCGCTGCACCACCGCGCTGCCGTTAAAATAAACTGTTAAAGCTAAAAGAAGCCGAACACCAGCTCAAAGCCAAAAAAGCAACAATGTTAGCTAAAAGCTAGAAATACCAAATGGCTGGTTGAAAGCTAAATGTAGTAAAAGTTGAAGTAAAACTAAAAGTATCTCAACAACAGTTTGTTTAACTGTTTTGGAATGAATTGAACAGTAAACGGACTGAACTCATAAAACACTTTATCAAGTCCCTCAGGACCCCGAAGAGCTTCACACTTACAGACATTCACCCTGATGGTGCTAAGCTACACTGTAGCCACAGCTGCCCCGGGGCACACTGACAGAAGTGAGGCATTTGAAAATTCAGGCAACAGAAGAGATCAGCTGCAGTTTATTACATTATTTATATGTGGAAAATATTTGTAAAGATAAATTTAAAGTATAAAATGCAAACAAAATTGTATATATAGCATGTGTAAAATTAATGAAATATGTCAGACAAACCACAGTATAAATGTACTTTGTTTATACTATAATGTGCTGTTTGTAGTACAATGTCCTGTGTACATTGTAAAAAGTATATACAGTACTATAATGTACTGTATACATAGTATAAAGCACTGTCTATATGGTACGATGTACTGTGTATACACAGTATAGTGTTATACACAGTATAATGTACTGTGTATACACAGTATAATGTACTGTAGTATAATGTACTATAACATAATGTAGTATAATATACTGTGGTATAATGTACTGTCGTATAATGTATATAGAATATACTCTGTTATAATGTACTATGGTGTAATGTACTGTAGTATAATGCACTGTGGTATAATGTACTATAGTACAATGCACTGTGGTATAATGTACTATAGTACAATGCACTGTGGTATAATGTACTATAGTACAATGTACTGTAGTATTATGTACTATAGTACAATGTACTGTAGTATTATGTACTATAGTAT
>NW_013952491.1:1873654-1876640 GCF_001266775.1 Austrofundulus limnaeus
GTATAGTATAATGTTCTGTAGTATAATGTAGTATAGTATAATGTTCTGTAGTATAATGTAGTATAGTATAATGTTCTGTAGTATAATGTAGTATAGTATAATGTTCTGTAGTATAATATACTAAGATATAGTATAGTACACAAGTGTTCTTTCTTGTCATACGTATTTCTCCACACCTTCACCTGCTTCCTCACACTCAGGGCTCCATCCCTTCCTCCTGCCTGTTCGTCCTGCTGGAGTTCCGTCAGCTCAACCTGCTGTCCTCCCCCCTGTCTCTGTCCCAGCTGCTGTTTCAGCACTACGTCCCCCCTCAGGACGGGGACCCTCATGTACAGGTAGCACACCTGCTCCTCTGTCGTCGTACAGCAGGTAGGAGGCTCTGCTGACGTCTTCTGTGTTTGGAGCAGGAAGCTGTCCTGGACCACCTCCTGTCCAACCCGGGACAGAGCTGCTGGGTTCTGGACGGATACGATGAGTTCCACAGGAAGCTCAGCAGACCAGACCAGCTGCTGGACCCAGAAACCCCTCTACCTGCTGCAGACCTGGTCTCAGGTCTGTTGACCCGTCGGCTCCTTCCTGGGAGCACCGTGCTGCTCACCTGTCGAGTCCGGGATGTCCCAGATCTGGACGGCTCAGAGGACCAAGTGGGACAGCTGCTGCCGTGGGACCACCAACAGATCAGAGAATACGTGGACGGATTCTTCGCCGTACATGGTAAACCAGTTTGTTCAGGTAAACCTGTTTGTTCAGGTAAACCNAGTTTGTTCAGGTAAACCAGTTTGTTCAGGTAAACCAGTTTTTCAGGTAAACCTGTTTGTTCAGGTAAACCAGTTTGTTCAGGTAAACCTGTTTGTTCAGGTAAACCTGTTTGTTCAGGTAAACCAGTTTGTTCAGGTAAACCTGTTTGTTCAGGTAAACCTGTTTGTTCCGGTAAACCTGTTTGTTCAGGTAAACCAGTTTGTTCAGGTAAACCAGTTTGTTCAGGTAAAAACCTGTTTGTTCAGGTAAAAACCTGTTTGTTCAGGTGTTTCCTGCCTGAAACTAAAAACAGTTTCTGTCTTAAAGACATCGGATCAGACGGACGTCTGGGATCAGAGGCAGTGGACCTCCTCTTCTCCAGTCGACACCTCCTGGCCTTGTCCTCCCTCCCTGCCCTCTGCAACATCTGCTGCATCTTCCTGCAGCATTTACTGCGAGAAAGGAGACGCGCTCAGGAGGAGACCGGAGGAGGAGCAGAACATCCAGACGTAGAGAGGAGAAATGATCTGAACGGAGCGGAGACCTCTGAAATCCCCAGGACCCTCACCCAGCTCTACCTCGCTGTGGTTGCTGCCTTTCTGAGCCGAGGAGGAGGAGGAGGAGGAGGAGGAGGAGGAGGAGGCGGAGGACACGATGACCAAACACACACCTCACCACCTCCTCAGAGGTAACCTTCCTCTCTGTGTCGAAACAAACAGATCTTTAAATCCTGCATGCTGTCCACGAGTCGATGCAGAATCCAGATCAAACCATGGATCTGCTCCGTGTCTCTGTTCAGTTCTGGTTCTGGTTCTGGTTCTGGTTCTGGTCTGGACCCGGTTCCCTCCCAGCTGTGTGAGCTGAGCCGGCTGGCGTGGGACGGACTGGAGAACAGCAACGTCCTGTTTCTGGAAGACAAAGTTCCACCTGTGGTCCTGGAGTTCTCCGTCAGAACTGGACTCCTGTCTCAGGTCAGACCATTTCTGTTCTCTGTGTGGGTGGACCCAGTTCTGGTCCTAGTCCTGGTCCTGGTCCTGGTCCTGGTCCTGGTCCTGGTCCTGGTCCTGGAGGTTCGCTAACCAGCAGGTTTTAGAAAACATGCAGGATAGTGGACCTCCAGTGTTCACTTTGTAAATTTGTGACAGTTTTAACTCTAAACTGCAGGCAGGGGGCGGAGCTAGACCTTTTTTTTTTTTTGCAAGGGGTGGTCCAGAGGTGGTTCAGGTGTGGTCCAGAGGTGGTTCAGAGGTGGTTCAGAGGTGGACCAGAGGTGGACCAGAGGTGGTTCAGGTGTGGTTCAGAGGTGGACCAGAGGTGGTTCAGAGGTGGTTCAGAGGTGGACCAGAGGTGGACCAGAGGTGGTTCAGAGGTGGTTCAGGTGTGGTTCAGAGGTGGACCAGAGGTGGTTCAGAGGTGGTTCAGAGGTGGTTCAGAGGTGGCCCAGAGGTGGCCCAGAGGTGGTTCAGGTGTGGTTCAGAGGTGGACCAGAGGTGGTTCAGAGGTGGTTCAGAGGTGGTTCAGAGGTGGCCCAGAGGTGGCCCAGGGGTGGTTCAGAGGTGGACCAGAGGTGGTTCAGGTGTGGTTCAGAGGTGGACCAGAGGTGGTTCAGAGGTGGTTCAGAGGTGGTTCAGAGGTGGCCCAGAGGTGGCCCAGAGGTGGTTCAGAGGTGGCCCAGAGGTGGTTCAGAGGTGGTTCAGAGGTGGCCCAGAGGTGGTTCAGAGGTGGTTCAGAGGTGGTTCAGAGGTGGCCCAGAGGTGGTTCAGAGGTGGTTCAGAGGTGGTTCAGAGGTGGCCCAGAGGTGGTTCAGAGGTGGTTCAGGGGTGGTTCAGGGGTGGCCCAGGGGTGGTTCAGAGGTGGCCCAGAGGTGGTTCAGAGGTGGTTCAGAGGTGGTTCAGAGGTGGCCCAGAGGTGGTTCAGAGGTGGTTCAGAGGTGACCCAGAGGTGGGTCAGGAGTGGTTCAGGGGTGACCCAGAGGTGGTTCAGAGGTGGTTCAGAGGTGGTTCAGGGGTGGCCCAGAGGTGGTTCAGAGGTGGTTCAGAGGTGACCCAGAGGTGGGTCAGGAGTGGTTCAGGGGTGACCCAGAGGTGGTTCCGAGGTGGTTCAGAGGTGGCCCAGAGGTGGTTCAGGAGTGGTTTAGGGGTAGCCCAGAGGTGGCCCAGAGGTGGTTCAGAGGTGGTTCAGAGGTGGCCCAGAGGTGGGTCAGGAGTGGTTCAGGGGTGGCCCAGAGGTGGTTCAGAGGTGGTTCAGG
>NW_013952491.1:1878652-1882558 GCF_001266775.1 Austrofundulus limnaeus
GAAATATATTTATGTTTGTGGTTGTAATGTGACAAAATATGGAAAAGTTCAAGGGGTATGAATACTTTTGCAAACCACTGTATAAATAAAAAGTGCTATCCTGCGTTTGAAAATTCAAAATGGCCACCACAGCCAATTTCAAATAGCTCAAATTCAGCTGTTATAATAAATACTGAGATATTGAAATATTGTTTGATCGTAAGAATTATCAAAAAATCCAAAACACACTGATCACCAGTTTAGAACAGCTACAGTTACATCAGTTTAAAGTGGTGGCAACACATCAGCATCCAAAAACACCATTTGTCAATCATTTGGGGGCGGAACCTCAGGTGGCTCCGCCCCTGACAGTTAAGCCGAAATGTATTGAAGAAAAAACAGATTAGTTTTATGTGAACATCAGCTGGAAACTAGTTTTTATTTGATAAACAGGTTGAAATTTCAGCTTAATATTTCAAAATCTGTTTGCCCGTGGAAATGCTTTGGTCTGTTAGCAAAATATCTCATGAACCACTGGGTGGATTCTAGTGAGAATGTCAGGAACCTGATTCAAGATGGCTTCCACAGCAAACACAAAAACTGCTTTTGAAATCATGAGCTCAAACTTGGCGTGGTAGCAGCCGAGCTTTAGCTGAGGGTTTGACCACAGCGACTCTGTTCCTTCTCATCAGAAGATCAGTTTGTTGTTGTTGAACTTCCTGTCAGGTGGAGGTCAGAGGTCATGAGGCCCAGCTGCTCCGAGCCTTCAGCTTCCCTCACCTGACTCTGCAGGAGTTCCTGGCTGCTGTAAGAATCATGACGAGTAACGACGTTAGCGACACACAGCTGAAGAAGAGGTGAGGATAGAAGTCAGAAGAAAACTGATGAACTTCAACAGAAATGTGTTCATTTCTTCGTTTTTATTTTTTAATTTCCTCTTCTTCGTCTCTTCTTCAGGTTCAGTCTGAAAACCCGCTGGACCACCAAGTCGGACCAGAAGACGGTCTTCACGGACTCTCTGTACCTGTACGTGTGCGGTCTGGCGTCCCCGCGCTGCGCTCCAGCTCTGGTTCAGGTAGCCCGGGCGTCGGGTCTGAAAGGAGTCCAGACCTGGGTCCAGAAGCGTCAGACTCTGGTCCTGAACCTCCTGAAGGCTCGGTGTCTCAGCAGCACTCTGACCGGACCAAAGGTGGGCCTTAAATCTAAAACCTGACAAACGGGAGGATTTTCCCACCTAACGCTCATGTGTTGGGTTCTTACAGGTCCTGCAGCTCTGCCACTGCGTCCAGGAGAGTCAGAACCAAGAACTGGCCCGTGAGGTTGTAAAAGTGAGACAGACCCTGGAGCTCAGAAACTTCTGGCTGAACTCGAACGACATCCATGCTTTGGCTTTTGTGGTGAACTCAGCCGAAGGCGCCGCAGCTGGGTTGGACTTCGGCTCGTGTTCAATGGAGCTGGAGTGTTTGGACGTTCTGACCATGTGTCAGAACATTCATCACCTCAGGTGGGCAGACCATGAAGCAACCTGCAGGAGCCTCTCAGATTTATAAGCAAATCTGAAATGGAGGTCTGCTCTCAACGTAAACAAACATTATGTTAGGCTGTGGTCTGCGTAGGTAGACAAATAAATTCAATCAAATTTTTATTAGTGTACGAACAAAGACACAGAGGCCTGATGGTTTATCTGTTACCTGCTAAAGAAAACTGTTGCCTGAAGGTAAGCAAGTTTAAAGAAAATCTACATTCATCCCTTCAGGTGTAAATTCCACAAAACAAAATAATTACGACCTGTTCGACAGGTGAGACAAATTTAGACTCTTTGCAGTGGATTACAGCTGTCTTCTAAATGGAAACACCTGAAAGGAAATATTTATATTTAAGTTCCTGATACTGCAATGATTGGTAATTATAGCTTAAAATGTAAACTTTCATGCCAGTGGCTCTTTTTTGTGTTTTATTCTAGCCTCCGTCCACTAGGTGGCAGCAGTTAGCTTTTTGTATCAACTCATGAGGAGGATAATTCTAGCTCACACATTAATTTAATTGGATTTTTGTTAATTTAGAATCTTTTGGGGAGAAAAATGTGATATATCATCTTGCTTACAGTATTGCAATATGTTAAATGGCAAAACTATAAGCAAGATGATATATCACCATTTTTTGTCATGTATTGCATTATGTCATGAGGTATTGCGATATATCACAATATATCACAAGATATCGTGATACATCACAATATACTGTATTATGAGGAATCTTGATGTATCGCAATATATCATGAAGTATTACAATATATCACATGGTATTGTGATATATTGCAATATATTATGAGGTATCTTGATATATCACAATATATCATGAGGTATTGCGATGTATCACAATATATCACAAGATATCGTGATATATCACAATATATTATGAGGAATCTTGATGTATCGCAGTATATAATGAAGTATTACAATATATCACATGGTATTGTGATATATTGCAATATATTATGAGGTATCTTGATATAACAATATATCATGAGGTATTGCGATGTATCACAATATATCACATGGTGTTATGATACATCGCAATATATTATGAGGTATCTTGATATATTGCAGTGTATTGTCATGCATCGTAATATATTGCAATATATCATGAGGTATCACAATATATTTCAAAATATTGTCATTTATTGTAATATATTTTCATGTATTGCAATATATCAGAATATATCATGAGGCATTGCGATATATCACGATGTATCGTGATATATCGCAATACAGTATATTATGAAGTATTTTCATATATCGCAACATATCATGAGGTATTGCGATTTATCACAACATATCACAAGGTATTGTGATATATCGCAATATATTATGAGGTGTTTTGATATATCACAGTATATCATCATGTATTGTAATATATCATGTATCACAATATATTCCAATATATCATGAAGTATCACAATATATCACAGTATATCATGAGGTATCTTGATATATCGCAATATATGTTGAGGTATCTTTATACAGTATATTGCAATATATCATCATGTATCGCAATATATCATGAGGTACTGTTGTATTTTTGATATATCGTGGCCCCGTGACATGAAATGTGTCATATCAGCAATTATTTCCCGAACACGGTGGTCTCTGTCGCAGACAGCTGGAACAAAAATGTCAAAGAGTAAAACAATTTTATTCTCCCTTTTTTTTCAGCTTTCGCAGTCGTAAGTACGGAGACAAGTTTGCAGGAAAGCTGTCGACTATTTTACCAGAGTTTACAGCCCTGAGAAAACTGGAGTAGGTTCTCCATTTTTGCTTATTAATGTTTTTTTTTTTTTTTTCTGGCGTTGGAAGGAACGTTCTGCTCAAAGTTCTGGTGTTTCTCCTCTGAAGGTTTTGTGGTGCCAGTCTGACGGCTGCAGGGGCGGCCAGTCTGGCCTCGGGTCTCCAGGACTGTCCCACCATCACTGAACTCAAGTAGGTTTTCTGTTTTTAACGACACTGAGACAGGTGTTACACAGGTGTTACACAGGTGTTACACAGGTGTTACACAGGTGTTACACAGGTGTTACACAGGTGAACCTGTGATGAAGTCAAAGATTCTTTATGTTTCAGTTTCAGCGACAACAACCTGCAGGACGAAGGAGTCCAACACGTGGCTGAGATTTTTACCAAACTGCAGAACCTGGTTTCTGTAACGTACGTCAGTCCTGCTGAGGAACCCGACCGGTCCTGATCCGATCCGTTCTTTTATTAAAGACGTTAAAAAGACGTTTAATGTGTGAATGTTGGTGTGTTTGTCCAGGCTGGGACGGAACAACACATCTCTGAAAGCTGCAGGTTGTCTCCTCCAGAAAATGTCTTCCTGTGGGAACATCCAGACAGTTCATGCAGAGTATGAAGACACACACACACACACACACAC
>NW_013952491.1:1882574-1884297 GCF_001266775.1 Austrofundulus limnaeus
AATTAAATGTGACTGTAATTCTTATTTATTGTTCTTATAAAAGACGTTTGTTGTGAAAGTTTCCCAGCAGCTGATTGTTTGGAACAAACCCTGAAGAACTTTAGGAAACTCCAACTCCCACAATGCTGAGTGTGAAAACACACACACACACACACACACACACAAACACACACACACACACACACACACACACACACACACACACTTCATCATTTTTCATAAGATTTGTCTTCTTTCTGATGATTGACACAAACTGATGTTTCCTGTCTTTGATCGTCTCAGTGGGGTGAAAGAATTGACAATAAGTTTCCTTCACGGCTCCGAAACCAACAGGTGAGTTTTATGGTTGAATAAAGAAAATAAAACCATAAAAAGAACAAAGGAATAATTTATTCTTTTATGTTTCCCAACATGTGCAGCCATAAAAGCCACTCTGAGCCGGCTGTCAGGTAACATGTTGTCACTTTGTTCCTGAAGATAAAGATCAGATTTAAACATTTATTCTGTGAAGTAATGATTTCATAAATGACTCAAGCGTTTTTATTAATGAGTTACATGAAGCTGATTGAACTTTTATTGACCTTAACAACCCAGGACAGGCAGTAGAGATGATGCAATTATTAAAGTTTGATTTTAATGTGAAAGTTTTTCATAAAGCTTTGGTTGATCTTTTTCTTCAGCTTGTTGAATCAGAAGTGGAGCAGCTGTGAGATGAAAACTCTGCTGAAGTCTGTGGTTGACTGTCGCTCCCTGTCCGTCCTCAAGTACGTAGAACCAAAAACACCCGTCTGCTTGTGCTACTTCAGCTAGTCTTTTTGTGTTTTTAGCTTTGTTACTTTCATGAGCTATTTCTACTTTTAGCTTTTAACTAGCATTTTAGTGCTTTCAGCTGGTGTTTTGTTATTTAAGCTAGCCTTTTGCTACTTTTAGCTAGAATTTTGCTATTTGTAGCTAACATTTTAGCTCTTTCATCTAGTTTTTTGTTACTTATAGCTTTTAGCTAGCTTTTTGCTACTTTTTTCTTTTTACTGCTGTTCTGACACATTTAGGTTTTTTGTAGTAATTTGCCACTTTTAGCTAACATTTTAGCACTTCCAGTTAGTATTTTGCTACTTTTAGCTTGCCTTAATGCTTTTAGTTTGTGTTTTGTTTCTTTAAGCTAGTCTTCTGCTACTTTTAGCTACCATTTTAGCACTTTCAGCCAGTGTTTTGTTACTTCTAACTAGCCTTTTGCTACTTTTAGCTTGAAGCTAACTTTTAAGTGCTTTTAGTTTGTGTTTTGCTACCTTTAGCTTGTCATTACTGTGATGATACATTTTGCTTTTAGGTAGTAATGTGCTAGCTTTGGCTCTTAGCTAGCCGTTTGCTACATGTAGCTTTTAGCTACTCTTTTGGGGTTTTCAGCTAATCTCATGGTTCATTCTGATACCTTTAGGTAGTGTGTTGCTATTTTTGTTTTATAGCAACTGTTTGGCTACTTTGATTTTATTGTAGCGATTTGTTTACTTTTAGCTTTTAGTTCATTTTTTGCTACATTTAGCTTTCAGCTAGCCTTTTGCAGATTTTGGTTTTTAGTTTGCACTTTGCTTATTTGATCTCTTTGCTAGTTTCTGCATCTTTTAGCTCTAACAGCTACATTTCAGCTTCTTCAGCGCTCAGTATTTTAACAAAAAAATTGATTTCTCTTGTGTTATAATCTGACAAATAATCTGTAATTTGCCTG
>NW_013952491.1:1886207-1892095 GCF_001266775.1 Austrofundulus limnaeus
TAATAAATCAGTTTCCTGTCAGCCTCAGCTGCTGTGACCTGCTGCCCAGTGACCTGGACCGAGTCTGGAGAAGTCTGGGGACCTCTTCTGGTCTCACAGAGTTGGAGTAAATAAAAACAAACATTTATCATTCTTTAAAAGTGACTCTGCATTAAATAAAACCTCGTTCATTTCTGTGTTTCCTGGCAGCTTGTCCTCCAATCGTTTAGGAGACAAAGGTCTGAAGAAGCTGCTGGACCTCCTGCCTCGGCTCAAACAAGTCCAGGAGGTTCAGTAAGTTCAGCAGTTCCGGTCCCAGACCAGGAGCCGGTTCCTGCAGCCGCTGTGTTTGGCCCGAGTCAGTACCAGTGTGTTTACACGACACTGGAAACATGACTCATCGTTATTTTGTGCCCTTTAGTGTCGGAGACAACAGCATCAGCATGGACGGAGCGGCTCTGCTGGCTGCTGCTCTGTGCTCCAACAACAGGCTGACACAAACCCACATCAGGTAGGACCAGGTCCAGTGAGACAAATACATAACACATTTATTATTTAGCTCTCTCTTCTTACATTAGGCTCTTTTTTTAAACTAAATTTAAATGTTAAATGATTTACATAAATGTGTAAATCTAAATGTAAAAGTTAAATCTTAAAGGTTGTGTCTAAATGTTGAAGTTTACATTAAAGAATTGCAGAATGGACCGGCCTTTGTTGCATTCTATAACAAAAGCTAACTCTGCTAATGTTGCTAACTCTATTATTACTGCAAATGCTGCTAACATTGCTAACTCTACTAATGAAGTACTAATGAATGCTGCTAATTCTGCTTACATTGCTAATGCTGCTAACTCTAATAATGCTGGTAACTGCTAACACTGCTAATGCCGTTTACATGGCTAACGTTGCTAACTCTATTAATGAAGCAAGCTCTGCTAACACTTCCCTACAACACATCAAGCTCAGCTAAAAAACAGTTACGGCCGATGTCTGAGCTGCACGTCAAATTGACGGACCACAAGTATTTTGTTTTCCACGAACACTCTTCGAATTTAAAATTTAAATCTAATCTTCAGCAGCATTAGCAACATTAGTAGCATTAACAGCATTAGCAGCATTAGCAGCATTAGTAGCATTAGCGGCATTAGCAGCATTAGTAGCATTAACAGCATTAGTAGCATTAGCAGCATTAGTAGCATTAACAGCATTAGTAGCATTAGCAGCATTAGTAGCATTAATAGCATTAGTAGCATTAACAGCATTAGTAGCATTAGTAGCATTAACAACATTAGTAGCATTAGCAGCATTAGCAGCATTAGCAGCATTAGCAGCATTAGTAGCATTAGTAGCATTTGCAGCATTAGCAGCATTAGCAGCATTAGTAGCATTAGCAGCATTAGCAACATTAGCAGCATTAGTAGCATTAGCAGCATTAGCAGCATTAGCAGCATTAGCAGCATTAGTAGCATTAGCAGCATTAGCAACATTAGTAGCATTAGCAGCATTAGCATCATTAGCAGCATTAGTAGCATTAGCAGCATTAGCAGCATTAGTAGGATTAGCAGCATTAGCAGCATTAGTATCATTAGTAGCATTAGTAGCATTAGTAGCATTAGCAGCATTAGTAGCCTTAGCAGTATTAGCAGCATTAGTAGCATTAGTAGCATTAGTAGGATTAGCAGCATTAGCAGCATTAGCAGAATTAGCTTTGATTTTGTCTCAGAATGATGACATCACAACAAAAGCAGCACACCAACAGCAAGGCTGCTTTTCATTCTGAAGTTCTTAAATGTAAACTTTATCATTTAACCACAACATTTGAAATTGAACTTTTATGTGTTTTGTTTATAAAGTGAAGGAGGCAAAAAGCAGGTGATCCTCAGATTCAGCAGAGATACGAGGTAAGAAGAGAAAAATATTTATGTTTTTAAATATTATCCTCACGTCATCATCTTCATTTCTTTTTTAGTGAAGACAAACTTCAGAGAAAGTTGTTCAGGTACTAATATAATAGTAATAGTATATATATATAATAGTAAACTAACAGATGATTCAGTTATAAATGATAAAAACTCAAACAGGATCCTGAAGTTTTCTCTTCTTGTTTTACAGAATAAACAACAGCAGCTTCCTGCCGGCTGATGTCACCAAAATCTGTAGAAGACTGGTCCAGTGTCGCTCCTGTCTGGAGTTAGAGTGAGCTGAGTTATAAACTGTCTGGTTTTAATGTTTCTGCACGTGCACGTGGTTTTATTTATGTGCACGTGGTTTTAATTCTGTGCACGTGGTTTTATTTCTGTGCACGTGGTTTTATTTCTGTGCACGTGGTTTTATTTCTGTGCACGTTTGTGGTTTCAGCCTGTCTCACTGCTCCCTGGCTGAGAGAAGCATGGAGAACCTGCTCAAAGTCCTGCCCAAGATGTCTCTGCTGCAGAAACTAAAGTAAGACTCAGATTCAATCTGCATCTTTTACAACCTTTGCTATTTCAGCTATTTATACTTTTTTTTTTAGCTTTCTCAGCTTTTTCGGCTACATTTTTCCTGTTGAAAATGAATGGAGCTGTTTTCAATATCTTTAAAATCCTTCAAACTGTTTCTAAATCTTTACAGAACCTTACACCTTTTGTTCTGGTTCTGCTCTTTTTAACGTCCTTGTGCTAAGTTTCTAATTTTCTATTTGCTAATTTTAGCTTTTTTCTGCTAAATCAGCTGTAACGCTGCTTGTTTCTGCTATTTTTTAAACCTTTTTCTGATAATTTGAGCTATTTCTGCTTCTTAGTTATTTTCTGCTGTATTCAGCAATTTGCTGCAACTTTAGCTAATGTTTAAGTGTTATTAGCTAAAGTTAAAATTTCACTTTCACCAACTGGCTGCTAATTTTAACTTGTGGCTGCTACATTTAGCTTATTTTTATGCTGATTTAAGCTTTTTTTCTGCTATTTCAGCAAAGGTTCTGCTCCTTTCTGCTATAATTTCTACATTTTGTGCTTCTTTCTGATAATTTGAGCTAATTGTGCTTCTTACATTTGCTTTCTGCTATATTCAGCTATTTGCTGCAATTTTAGTTAATGTTCAGCTGTTATTAGCTAAAGTTTGCTTATTTCTTTTTAACTAAATTTACATTTTGGTGGCTATTTCAGCCTATTTCTGTTTAGTTCAGCAAACGTTTTCTCCTTATGCTTCCTTGTGCTAATTTCAGCTACATTTAAGCTGTTTTACTGCATTTATGGGATGTTTCATTTATTTTACAACAAATTGTCATCTGTTTTGTATTTTTATGCTTTTTCCTGCTGATTATACATTTTTAAACCCCTTTCACCACCTGGGGGCTGTTTTCAACATGTGTTTGCTACCTTTAGTTTGTTTTATGCTGATTTTATCTTTTTCTGCTATTTCAGCTCTCTTTCTCTTTTTAAGCTATTATTCTACTGAGTTAAACTTTTTCTGCTTCTTTCAGCTTTTCAAATTGAATTCACTTTAACAGTTTTGCTATTAAACATTTTCAGCTCCATTTCAGCAGCTTTCAGCTGAAGTTTTCAGCAAAAATCACAGCAGCCGTTTCTTTAGCTGTGTGAACGCATTCACACAAATGAGATCATTTTTTTCTTCCGCACGTTTTTTTGGCACCTTTATTCTTCCACAATTTTTGTGCTACTTCAGCCATTCATGTATCAAAACGTTCAGCTCTTTGGTGCAATGCCGGCTATGACTTTTGGCATTTCAGCTATTTATAGCTTTTTAGCTATTTCAATGTTTTTAGCTACTTTTTCCCATTGACTTTGAATGGGGCTATTTTCAACAACCTTCAAATCCTTCAAATAGTTTCTAAATCTTTACAAAATCTTACACAATTTATTCTGGTTGTGCTCTTTTTTACTCCTTTGTGCAATTTTTAGCAACTTTTTTACTAACTTCAGCTGTTTTCTGCTATTTCAGCTATAGTTCTGCTTCTTTGTGCTGTTCTTCTGCTTTATTTGTGTTTTTTTCTGCTAATTTGAACTATTTATGCTTCTTACAGTTGCTTTCTACTTTATTCAGTTAGTTTCTGCAAATTAAGCTAAATTTTAGCTGTTAATAGCTAAAGTTAGCTTTTTAGGCTATATACACATTGTAGCAATTAGAACTTAATTCTGCTAAATTCAGCAAGGTTGTACTCCTTATGCATCATTATGCTAAATAAAATATTTCCAGCTACTTTTTAGCTGTTTTACTAAAACCTTTGGTTGTTTTAGCTATTTAAAAAAAACACTTTTAAGTACTTTTATGCTTTTTACTCTGCTAATTTTACAGTTTTACAGCACTTTCACCATCTGGGTGCTAATTTCAACTTCTGGCTTCTATGTTTAGTTAGTTTTTATGCTAATTTAAGTTTGACTTAGAAAAATACTTTCGCTGATAAACATTCTCAGCTCAATTTCTGCAGGTTTCAGCTAATGTTTTCAGCAACAGGCATTCACTCTAGCATTTCTGCAGGAAAGGCAATTTTTTTAGTTACTGTTTGGATTTATTTGGCTGAATTAGAACAATCCTGTTTGAAGGACGAAGAGATAAAAACTTCTGCAGAAAGTCTTAAAGAAGCTTTTTAATTTAAAAAAATGTGGAAAAAAAACATTTTTGTTTGTCGACACTGAAAATGAACTTTTCTGTTTTTCTGTTATTTTGTTATCTTTAATAAATTTTGTAGGAACTTTAAAGCTGGTCAGACTTTAGCTCTGATTTCTGAGCACCTCGTGTAAAAACATGACCTTTTCTGGTTCTTCTGCTCAGCATCGGCTGCAGCATCTCGTCCACAGCCGACGCTCTGACGCTCTTCGGCTGTTTGACTGAAACTCAGCGAGTCTCCTGGGTGGAGCTCAGGTACGACTCAGCGTTTTTCACTGTTTGCTTTTATTTTCCTGCGTTCTGACCCGAGCTCCTCTCCAGTCCTCAGAGTGAATCCTTCGTCAGCTTTCATGGAGCTGAAGCAGAAGACGTGAGCTGCAGGTCAGATTAAACACGACCTTTCTTCAGACTGGATTATAATCTGCTCTAAAGCTTTTTATTTTCATGTTTTTTCATCAGGTTAACAGGTTTTTGCTTGAAAGGAGGCGACGTAATGAACCGGCTGCTTCAGATCCTGCAGCAGGACCGGCAGCTTTCTTATCTCGAGTAAAAGAAAATAAAAACATTTTTACAGATTTTCACCAATAATCTGGATTATTTTCTGATTTCTTGATGCTTTTTTCCTGCAGTTTGTCAGGAAACCAGCTGGAGGATGAAGGAGTGAAACGGTTGGTGGATTCTCTCCCAGGACTTCACATCAGCAGCTTCATCAAGTAAGACTTGTTCAGTTTTTAGCTGTTTGAAGCTGTGAAGGTTTGACGGACGGATGTTTCCTCTCAGCCTCAGTAACAACATGCTGACTCAGCGCGGGCTGCTGGACGTCGTCTCCTCCCTCTCCACCTGCAGCAGGTTGTCGGCCGTGGAGCTCAGGTGAGTCTGATCACAGAAACAAGCAGGGAAACATTTGTTGAAATGTTTAAAGTTTGATGTGTTCCTGTGTGGATTTGTCCTGTTAGTCTGGGAGCAGAGCAGCGCTGTCTCCTCTGGTTCCGACAGGACGCAGGACAAACTCTCAGGTGACAATATGAAGGATTATAAATATATTTAAGTGATTTTATTTACAGTAGGATTTATTAAAAACAGGATGTGGGGAGTTTATCTTTTTATTTTAAGGACAAAAAAAGTGAAACCAAAGATTTCCTGCTGCTTTTCATTTAATTATATTATGGTGTGCCGTTTGTAAAGTTACAGTCAAAAATTACCACCAAGGTTTTTGTTTTATTTAGCCTTTTATAAAAAAAGAACAGATTTATTTTTCAAAGTCAGTTTTTCACCACATGATTCATAAATTGATAAATGTCATAGTT
>NW_013952491.1:1892975-1896067 GCF_001266775.1 Austrofundulus limnaeus
AACTATGACATTTATCAATTTATGAATCATGTGGTGAAAAACTGACTTTGAAAAATAAATCTGTTCTTTTTTTATAAAAGGCTAAATAAAACAAAAACCTTGGTGGTAATCTTTGACTGTGTAACTTTACAAACGGCACCCCATAATATATCATGTTTGTGTTGTGTTGAAATTTATTGTCTCAATAAAATAAAACTAAATCTATTTTATTACAATAAAATAAAGACAAACAGCTGTTTTCTCTCTGCTGTGCTCCAGCGTCAGCACAAGCAGCCTGCAGCGCCACCATCTGCTCAGATTAGCAGAGCATTTGTCCAGATGTCCCTGCTTGACCAGATTACAGTAAGTAAGCCTTCAAAGTAAAAGTCTCAGTTTCATCAAGTATTTTCTGCTGAAATGGATGAACTATTTGGACGAAATTATTTGTTGTTTGTTGTAAATAATTTCAGCTGAAGTTTATTGTAAATTTGAAGTTATTTTTTTAAATAAAGAGCAGATTTAAGATTTTTTCTTCACTCTGCTCAATTTCATTAAGAACTTGTTTGTTTTCTTTTAATTATTGTGTTAGTTGTGTGTGTTTTTTCTGAGTTAAATAAATAAAACTGTCTCTGTTTTTGTTGTTTGGTGGTCAGGCTGCAGAGGAACGGCCTGCGGTCTGAGTGGATCCAGGACTTTGTGGCAGTTCTGAGCTGTGGTCAGAGAGGTCGCTCCGTCAGGTCAGAATAAAAACACAGATTATTTCTCTCTGTAATCTGCTGCTGATGGGCTGGTTTCTTGTTGGCAGTGTGGAGGAGAGCTGGATCGGAGCGGAGGAAGCCGTGAGTTTAACGTGTCGCTGCCTGCAGCTCAACACAAACCTTCAAACCGTCCGGTAAACTCTGGAGCTCTGACAGGAAGTCCTTCATATTTATCATCATTTCCAGCTCAAACTGTTTGTTTCACAGGATTCAACAAACAACTTTACACCTGAGCCTGAGGAACCAGGAGCCGAACTCCAGCAGGTGCAACTTCAGCTCATCTTCAGCTTTATCCTCACAGAGCTTCAGTCTGAGCTGCTTCCTCTAAAAAGAATCGTTTGATTTCAGGTGTGAAGCTGAACGTCCTGCTCAGTCTGCGGTCACAAGCTTCAGGTATTTATTTACTGCTTAGCTTGACAACAGCTTCGTTATAAAAACAACAACGTGGCAGAATTCTGTCATGTTTAAGGTTCAAAACAAAACTAAAAAACAGCATTTTCTGTCAAACTAATGACTGAACGACAGCTAAAAGCTGCAGAACAGTTCGAAACGGATTTGTTCCAGCTAACAGTAGCTAAAGGCTAATTAAAAGAAACAAATCATCAGCTAAAAGTAGTTAAAGGCTAATTACAAGAAGTAATCATCAGCTAAAGGTAGCTAAAAGCTAATTAAAAGAAGCAAACATCAGCTAAAAGTAGCTAAATACTGATTAAAAGAAGCAAACATCAGCTAAAAGTAGCTAAAGGCTGATTAAAAGAAGCAAGCATTAGCTAAAAGTAGTTAAAGGCTAATTACAAGAAGCAAGCATCAGCTAAAAGTAGCTAAATTCTTATTAAAAGAAGCAAACATCAGCTAAAAGTAGCTAAATTCTTATTAAAAGAAGCAAACATCAGCTAAAAGTAGCTAAATTCTAATTAAAAGAAGCAAAACATAAGCTAAAAGTAGCTAAAAGCTAATTAAAAGAAGCAAGCTTCAGCTAAAATTAGCTAAAGGCTAATTAAAAGAAGCAAGCATCAGCTAAAAGTAGCTAAAGGCTAATTAAAAGAAGCAAACATCTAAAAGTAGCTAAAGGCTGATTAAAAGAAGCAAGCATCAGCTAAAAGTAGCTAAATTCTTATTAAAAGAAGCAAACCATCAGCTAAAGGCTAATTAAAAGAAGCAAGCATCAGCTAAAAGTAGCTAAAGGCTAATTAAAAGAAGCAAGCATCAGCTAAAAGTAGCTAAAGGCTAATTAAAGAAGCAAAACATCAGCTATAACTAGCTAAATGCTAATTAAAAGTTTAAACCCAAATAAAAGTTTTGATTTGTACCATGGAAATGATGGAAGCAGCTAAAGAGGAGTTCACGGTGGTTTACTGGGAGCAGGCTGCTGAAAAACTGAAATTGATCGTAAACACGTCAGTGTCTGCACTCAGACCTGACGCTGCACAACTTTGATCATTAAAGTAAAATAATTCAGGATAAAACAGCTCTCAAGACTCTTCAATTTCTAAAAAGACCATTTCTAAAGTGAAACCATAACGCTGCAGGAGTTCAGGCTCTGATCACTTCCTGTTCCACAAAGTAACAGATGTGCTAACAGAATATAAAGCTTGTTCTTTAAATGAAATAAACTAAAAACATAGCCAGTTTCAGTTCTTTAATTGCCATTTTTAGTTTTAATACTGAAAAATTAACACTAGATTATTTGTTTTATTTTGAAAGAACAAACCAAACACAGAAAAAACACAAACAGGGATTCTGTGTAAGTTTAGTCAACAGATTTTCTTTTATTTCAACAATGTAAAGTTTTTTTTGTTGAAAGTTACTCGCTGACATGTCTGTGTGGTTCTCAGCCTGGTGGACTGCTCTGCAGACGGAGGACAGTTGTCTCCTCTGGGGGACGTCCTGCCTCAGTGTCCGTCCCTCACAGAGCTGGAGTCAGTTTGGATTTCATACCTTCAACCTTAAAGCTGAGCAGCACCTGGCTCTGCTGCTCTAACATCTCTGTGGTTTCTCTCAGTTTGTCCCACAACAGACTGGGTCCAGGCGGAGCCAGGTTCCTGTCGTCTCTGCTGCCCCTGCTGCCGAACCTCACCTGCCTCAGGTGAGCGCTTTAACCCCGCCCCTCAAAGAGAGTGAGACTGAACCTGACTCGGACCTTCTTGTCCTGCAGTGTTGGAGTCGGAGGGAGCTGTGTGTGTGTCCTGGAGGAGCTCTGTCAGGTCCTGCTGCGGACCCCGGCCCTCCACAGCTTAAAGTGAGGAGCGGACTTTTATTTTGAAGGAGATGTTTTAAAGAAACCATGGTTCCAAAAAAACAAGTGTGTGTGTGTGTGTGTGTGTGTGTGTGTGTGTGTGTGTGTGTGTGTGTGTG
>NW_013952491.1:1902899-1911125 GCF_001266775.1 Austrofundulus limnaeus
AACATGATAATAACATGATAATAACGTAACATGACAGCATAACATAACATGATAGTAACATAACTTCACATGAAAACATGATAATAACATGATAATAACATGATAACATAACATGATAGTAACATAATAACTTCACATGAAAACATGATAATAACATGATAATAACATAATATAACATGATAATAACGTAACATGACAGCATAACATAACATGATAGTAACATAACTTCACATGAAAACATGATAATAACATGATAATAACATGATAACATAACATGATAGTAACATAATAACTTCACATGAAAACATGATAATAACATGATAATAACATAATATAACATGATAATAACGTAACATGACAGCATAACATAACATGATAGTAACATAATAACTTCACATGAAAACATGATAATAACATGATAATAACATAATATAACATGATAATAACGTAACATGACAGCATAACATAACATGATAGTAACATAATAACTTCACATGAAAACATGATAATAACATGATAATAACATAACGTAACATGATAATAACACAATATTACACGAAAACATGGTAATAACTAACATAACATAATAACATAAAAATAATAACATAATAACATGACAACATAACATTATAGTAACACAATATTACATGAAAACATGGTAATAACTAGCATAACATGATAATAACATAAAAATAATAACATGATAATAACATGATAATAACATGGCAACATAACATAATATGATAGTAACATAATAACATAACATGTAAACATGATAACATAACATGATAACATGACAACATAATATAACATGGTAGTAACATCATAACATGAAACATATCATGATAATAACATGATAATAACATGACAACGTAACATAACATGATAAGAACATAATAACATGATAATAACATGACAATATAACATAACATGATAGTAACATAATATTACATGAAAACATAATAATAACTAACATAACATGATAAAAACATAACAATATGATAACATGATATGACAACATAATAACATGATAATGTCATGATGATAACCTGGCAACATAACATAGCATGAAAACATGATAATAACCAACTTAACATAACATAACAATAATAAGATGATGATAATATGATAATAACATGATAACATAATAACATGACAACATAACATAACATGATAATAACATAATGTTGCATGAAAACATGGTAATAGCTAACATAATATGATAAGAACATAATTTGATAGCATGATAATAACATGATAATGTCATGATAATAACATGATTATAACATAATTATAACATGACAACATAAAATAACATGAAAACATGATAATAACATGATTATAACATGACAACATAACATAATAATAACATGATAATAACATAATTATAACATGGCAACATAACATAACATGAAAACATGATATTAACTAACTTAACATAATAACATAACAATAATAAGATGGTAATAACATGTTAATAACATGTTGTGCTCTCAGGCTGGATGGATGGAGGATGGCTGATGCAGGGACAGAAAAGCTGATTCTGCTCCTCCCAAACTGGAAGCAGCTCAGACGGATCAGGTGACTCTTTCCTCTAAATCTTGTTTCCTCTTTTTATTCATGTGAAACTAATTCAGCTGTGAAGTGGTGAATGTTTTTTAACAGTGGGATGTTCTACAGGGACATTTTACAGACGAAATAAAAGAATCCATCCATCCATCCATCCATTTTCTGTACACGCTTCTTCCTTTTCAGGGTCGCGTGGGTCACTGGTGCCCATATCCAGCAGTCACAGTGCGAGGGGCAGGGTACACCCTGGACAGGTCGCAAGTCCATCACAGGGCCACACATAGAGACAAACGAGACAAACAACCATTCACTCTCTCACTCACACCTAGGGACAATTTAGAGTTATCAATTAACCTAACAGTCATGTTTTTGGTCTGTGGGAGGAAGCCGGAGTACCCGGAGAGAACCCACGCATGCACGGAGATAAAAGAATCATTTAGAAAATTTCAAGAAAAAATAAACTGTCTTACGTTGAAAAATTGTAAATTTGCTAAAACAAAATTTCCATTATTGAAGGCAAATATTTTCAATATTTAAAGAGAAGTTAGTTTTTTGTAAACATGATTTTTTTTTGCTTCAGTCATTAATTCTCTCCTTCAGCTGCTCAGTTTGTTCATAAGATGTATAAAAATCAGCCACTTGGTTTGAAACCTTCTGCAGTCGGTGCAGAATCATCTAGACCAGGTTTGAAGTCTGTGTTTTAGTTTGAAACTGGAGCAGATTAAAGAGGCTGAAGGTGAAAACAGCTGGAGTCACCCTTTAACCAGTCTGGTTTTCCAGATAAATTAAAATTTTTCTTTGTAAACTTCTGACAATGTCAGAAAATATTTAGTTTAAAACTCTTCACCTTTAATCGTGGAAATTTCTGAGTTTTTCTTGCAAATTTACAACATTTCTACAAGAAATTTCCTTTTTTATTCCTAACATTACTCTAAAAGGTTTGGAGTTTTTTTGTTGGAGATTTATTCTTTTCTTTTATCTGTAAACTCTCACTAATATACCATCATAAAAATCTGATCTTTATTTCCTGCTGAATATTAAAAACGTGATAAAGTGAATTTGTCCTGTCAAACAGGAAGTTCTGCACCAGGTGATAAACCTCCTGATGCTCAGATTGAAACATTTAACCAGTTTCTGTGTTTTTATTGTTCAGACTGTCGAAGAATCTGATCAGCGACTCGTCTGGAGAGAAGCTGCTGGATGCTTTGAGGAGCTGCAGCCGCCTGGAGGAGCTGCAGTAACAACAAACTAATTTAATTTAATTATCTTGTGTTTGATAAAAGAAACTTACTTCCTGTTTCCCTGCAGCCTGTCCAGCAACGCTCTCAGTGACGTCTCTGCAGCCAGATTGGCTCTCGTTCTTCCCTGTCTGCCTCACCTGACTGAGCTGGAGTACGTTTCTCTTCACTTTAACCAGCAGACATTAGCTCCGCCCCCCTGAACTAATCCAACTTCCTGTCCAGTCTTTCAGAAAACCAGATGGGACCAAAAGGAGCCGTCAGTCTGTCTGAGGCCATAAAGAGCCTAAAGAAGCTGAAGAAGCTTCAGTAAGATCCTGAAGCTTTAAAAACTCGTCGGTTGTGTGAATTTCTCTGAGTTTCTTCTGTTTTGAACTCATTTCTCAGTCTGACCTCTGTCGGCACGTCGGAGCTGAGCCAGGTGGTGTTCAGCCTGAGTCACTGCGCCGACATACAGGATGTCAGGTAAAAACTGTACAAACTAACATAATTAAACCGACAGAGATGGTTAAATGTTTCAGTGCTGCTGAAACACTTTATTGGTTTGATTCTTGTTAGAGTTTGAGTTTTGGTTTGTTTATTTCCAGAGGTGGGCAGCACTAATCTAAAAATTAGTTCCACTAACCCAAAAACACTAACTCATATATTTAGGTCCCCTAATTGTAAAGCACTAAAATAACCCAGTCAACCCATGAACCTGCTTCAACAGACAACATGACTCACATGTTGCTCTCTTAACACTTCTCAGTAGATGTGTTTCCACTGACCATGAAAATGAGCAAATTAGAATTTCGAAAATAAATTTGCTCAATGGAAACACGTCAATTTTGAAAAAAAAAAAAAGTTTTTCGACAAAATGTTTTTGCGCTAGGATGAGGTGGTATTTCGGCCGTATCGAAATTGGTGTTTTTCACAAAACTGCAATGGAAACATTTTTTTCACATCAACAACCGTCTGTTTCTACTGGTGAAAAAGACGATGATGAAGAAGATAACAGGAAGTAGAAGTAGTAGTAATATCACAGAAGTAGTTTAAAATAGTAAAGTCACCGACTACATTTTCCCCAAAAATAAGAAAAATAGACAATTCAATAAATAAAATTGTGGGGCATGAAATAAATAAATTAAACATATTTAATGTAAATGTTCCAAATAAAAAACTGTAAAAATTTTTTGATAAAGTACAAATGAAAATAAAGCCTTTTTAAACTTTTGGTAGAACCAGAAGCTGCTCTTCATATTAGTGACAAACAATAACAGTAACAACAGCTTTTCAACAAGTTTAAAGTTTCTTTAAAATACATTCAAAATGTTTAAATTAAACTACAAAAATTAATTTAAAGTGCAAATTAAAATATAGTTGTATCTTCAACTGTATTTGATAATGTTTTGAACTTTTAAAATATTTCATGGTAAAACCAGAAGCTGCTCTTCATATTAGTGACAAACTTTGGTGTTTTTTGATGAGTTACTTTCATTTTTGTTTCTACTTTTAATTTAAAATAAGTTTCCATTCTCAGCAGGTTTCTAAGGTTCTTCTTCTACATATTAAAAAGTTGTTAAACATCTGAGTGGTGCACTACTGCTACTAGTGGTGACAAAGTGTATTACACCTCATTTAAAATCAGTGTGGTCCCACGGCCCTCTGTGGCCCAAAGTTAAAAACTGTTGTTCTTTTGAGGCCCTCAAGGTGGCGCTGTGGGCCACAGGTTAATAATCTCTGCTCTAGATGGTTCGTTCCCACCTGTCTGTACTTGTCGTTAGCTCAGCTGTTTCCCTGCTCTGTGTACAAGTAAACATGGCTGACTGGGGAGGATGGTCTGATTATATGAAAGTGTTTTTTAAATCAGAACTTTTAGTTTTATTTTGTTCAAAACATAAAAATTATTCTTTTAGTTTTACCTTCCTGATTATTTTGATCAGTTTTATGACTCCAGTAGTTATTTTCTGTTCGTGTATTTTTACTTTAAAGTACTTTATCCACCTGTGTGTGAATCCAGAGTGAGTATAAAGTATGTGATGTGTGTACTTTCAGTCTGGGCTGGAATAACTGCAGCGATGACGTCGCTCTGCAGCTCGCCACCGTCCTGCCCTCCTGCTCCCAGCTGGCTCGCATCGAGTGAGTTTACAGGTTCTACGTGTGGTCACATGACACACAGGTGTTTGTTCCACCTGGGAACACTGTGTGACCAGCAGGGTCTCTATAGTTAACTAGAACTAACTAAATAACAAAAACTGAAACTGAACAAACATTTTAGTTAACTAAAATAAATAAAAACTGTATTAAAATGAAGAAACAATAACTAACTAAAACTGTTTAATATTTTTACAAAATTAACTAAAACTAACTGAAATTATAGCTTTGATAAAAATGTTTATTCAAACTATTAAAAAAACCTAATACTAGAACTAAACTAAAACTAAGCATTAAAAATGCAATAATAACTAATAAAAACTAACAAATCCACTGTAAAAACTAAAACTGAGTTAAAAGAAAAAAGTCACAACAAAATAAAACTAAATGAAAAATATAAACTCTTATAATGTTGCTGAGCAGCAGGTGTGTCTGTTCTTACAGTCTGGAGTGTAACAGCGTGAGTTCTGACGGAGTGGAGGTTCTGGTCAGAGCGCTCAGGTCCTGCCCCGCTCTGCAGCTCATCAGGTGAACCTGGACCCCCTGCAAGTCACCTGACCTCAGGTGTGTGGTTCAGGTTTTAACCCCGCCCCCTCTGTGTGCCCACAGGCTGTGGAGGAACAGAGTCTCAGTGAGACAAGCTCAGAGCTTCAGTCTGAGGGAGAGGAGACTCAGCTTCTCCTCCACCGTCTGAGTCTGCAGGACCAGAACCAGACCTGCAGGACCAGAACCAGACCTGCAGGACCAGAACCAGACCTGCAGGATCAGAACCAGACCTGCAGGACCAGAACCAGACCTGCAGGACCAGAACCAGACCTGCAGGARCAGAACCAGACCTGCAGGARCAGAACCAGACCTGCAGGARCAGAACCAGACCTGCAGGACCAGAACCAGACCTGCAGGACCAGAACCAGACCTGCAGGAGGTTTTACTTCTGCTCTGGATCAGATGTTTCTAACATCTGTGAGCATCAGGAGAACCGGTGGTTTTTTAAAAAAACTGTTAAATGTGTTTTTTTTTTCAGGAAGTGATGGAAGAAAACAAAAACAAAACAAACAACGCGTCACTGAATCAATGTCGTTCCTCCGACTCAAACTGCTGTGAAACATGTTCAGGTTTTTGCTGCACTTTCAGGACGAGAAGTAAATTATTTCTTATTTATTGTGATTCTGACTGTAAGAAGTGTGTTTGCACTGAAGCAGAGGCCACATGAGTGAAAACATCATTTATCATAAACCTACAGAAACGTTTCCTCCTCTGAAGCTCATTAAAGGCTGTGGTCTCTGCAGGACAACGTATTTATTTCTGCTCTTTGTGACGGGAAAAAAAAACATTTTATATTTTTATGTTCATGTTTGGTATTTTATTAAAAGGAAATGAAAATGTGACAAAAGCATATTTTAAAAAACAAGATTAAGATTTTTCCTCTTACAACCAGTTCTAACAGTTTATGCATTAATGTTTGTTTTCATGGAAAAATAATAATTCTTCTTTAAGTCAGAGTATTTCCTTCTGTTTGCACAAACCTGTTTGTAATCCCTGAAGAAACAAACTAACAGCTGTGAGGAAAGTGTTTTATTTTGAAATGTCTCCCCCTTGTGGCCGGCGGCGGCGCTGCAGCTTCCTGCCACAAACAACACAAACAGAAAAAAGTATAAAAACTTTGTGTATTTGTGGAAATAAATCTTTCAGATGATGACACGAGCTGAACGCTGAAACTAATCTGTGAGCTCCAGATCTTGTTTTTACTTTAAAAAGTTCGTCCTTCAGCTGAGAAGCACTCGATCCAGCAGACGAAGAGCAGTTTTCTATTTTTACTTGATACGATTGATTTTAGTAAACAGACGTTGGAAAACGAGACGGCTGACCTTTTTGTTTGTAGCAAGTGTTACAGTGGGCCGCTCCCAGATGTGAATATTTAATCAGGCTGCTGTTTCTCTGCTTCAGTTTGAGATCAAAGCTAAAGAAACACTGTAAACAGTAAATATCTTACCTGTTGTGGATAGTGCTGTGAACCTCCTCAAATTGGAGAAATAAAGTTTTTATTAATCAACATAAGCAACTTTTTACACTGTAACCATGTAATTATTCCTCACACAGATTTTCCAACAGAAATAAGTTCAGCTTACTGCAGGAAGTGCTACAGCCAGCTTCTGCTGCTGCCGTTTTTTTCTTGATAAAAACAGCCCTGTGTAAGAGAAATTTGGGATGCAAAAGTTCTCTCGTGTTTTTTTGCACGAGTCACTATAAAAGTTTTTGTACTGGAGCTGTTCAACGTGTTCAGACTAGCCTTTAGCTCATCCATCAGGTCAATTCATCTTCCTGTCTGCAAACAGCCACCTGCAGCAGGTAAGGTATTTACTAACTATGTACAACTCTACCTGGTACCTGTAGGGGTACTTACGGAACATACCTACACAGTATCTACAGGAGTGCCTCCAGGGTACATATTGGTACAAACAAAGGTACTTTCAGGGAACATATCTGTTACCTAATGGGAAACTTATCTAGTACTTACAGGGTACACACCATGTTCTTTCAGGGTTACTTTTGAAAGTACTTACTGTACCGAGCCTCTTCAACATATAGCAATGTGTGTATCCTGTAAGTACTTGTTACGTGACTTGTAGATACCAGGTTTGTGCTAGGTGTACACCCTGTAAATACCACTGTACACACCAGGTACATACCCTGCAAATACCAGGAATATACCCAATATGTGCCCAGTAAATACCAGAATTGTACAGGTACCGCAGTAAATACCTCTTGGGACCAGTATGCTCTGCTGTACATACACTTTAAGTACCAGGTGTACCATGACTAAGTACTCGTAAGTACCAAGTACCTATATCTTGTAGTATTTTGTTTTGCTACCTAATCAAATATTTTGAAATATCCCTTTAATGTTTACAGATGTTGGACGAACTGAAAACGGAAACGCCTTTCTTTCCGTTTGGGGTTTTATTTTGAAGGCCGGCCCGCTTGACTTCCGGCGTTACGTCATTGCCGTCCACTTGACAGAGCTGGGTCCGTCAGTTGCGCTCAGCGCTGCTCAGTTCGCGCGCAGGGAGGATGGTTGTGTGATCCAACATGTCAACAAGACTTTTCTGCTGCTTTTAGAAGAAAAAACATTTTTATTTCTTTTAAGTTGTTGTTTTTATCTTCAGTGAGAAGTCACCTGGTCAATTATCAAGTGGCTGAGAAGTCCTTCACTGAGGTGAGTGTGTGTGTGTGTGTGTGTGTGTGTGTGTGTGTGTGTGTGTGTGTGTGTGTGTGTGTGTGTGTG
>NW_013952491.1:1911895-1916385 GCF_001266775.1 Austrofundulus limnaeus
GTGTGTGTGTGTGTGTGTGTGTGTGTGTGTGTGTGTGTGTGTGTGTGTGTGTGTGTGTGTGTGTGTGTGTGTGTACGTGTGTTACTGTATATGATTGGGGCCAAACCCTCAGACCACTTCCTGTAGGAGTAAATGTGCCGTCTTTCAGTTCCTGGGTTTGTTTCAGGATCAGAAGGATCTGGTTTCAATAAAAATCAGGTTCTAAAAGGATCCAAACCTGGACTCAAAGATAAAACCAGACCAGGTTCTGCCGGGTCGGTATTTATTGATCAGGAACCGAAGCTGTGAGTGAAAAACCAGCGTTGTTTCAGGTCTCTGAAGGTCCAACCACAGGGTTTCAGTCGGGTTCTGGTTCTGGTGGTTCTTCTCTTTCTGACCCGTTCTGTTGTAGACCAGCTGCTGTGTTTGGGATCCTGGTTCTGTTGGACCCAGTTTGGTCCAAACTTCTGCTGTCAGTCTTGATTCCAGAACCCTTCGGTCCACAGAGGAGTTCATGACCTTTGACCTTTGACCTGCTAATATTAGCTTAAAAAAACAACTAAACCTAAACTGAAAGGGGGATTTAGCTGAATGCTAGAATTGGCAATTGGCTAGCAAAAAGCTAAAGGTATGAAATTGTAAGCTAGCTATGATGAAGATTTGCAAAAGCTAATAAGAATAGACTGCAGCTAAAAGTAGCAAAACACTAACAGCTAAAGGTAGTAAAATGCAAACCATAAGCTAAAATTTTTATGACTAGTTAGAAGTTGAAAATAGTGAAAAGCTAGCTAATAGCTAAAAGCAGCAGAGCAGTAGCAAAAAACAAAAACAGATGCTAATAGTAAGAAAATCAGTTAACAGCTAAAGGTAGTAAAACACAAACTATAAGCTAAATATTTCATAAGGCTAGCTTCTAGTTGAAAATAGCAAAATGCTAGCTGAAAGCTAAATATATGAAATTAAGCTAAGTATGATAAAGGTTTGAAAAAGCTTATAAGAAGAGACTGTAGCTAAAAGTAGCAAAACACTAACAGCTAAAGGTAGTAAAATGCAAACTAAGCTAAAATTTTCAGACTAGTTAGAGGTTGAAAATAGCAAAATGCTAGCTAAAAGCAGCACAACAATAGCTAAAAACAATTATGAGCATGAAAAAAACAAAAGCAGTAGCTAAAGCAGATTTCAAAGAGAAAAAGATGTTTTTGAAGGAATTGTAGAAATCTGAATATTTTTCTGTTTGTAAATAAAGTTTGATCATTTAAATGTATGAAAGTTACAAAAAGCTAAAGTCACAGCAGCTACAGTATTTCCTGAATGAGCCGAATGTTTTGATCCATGAACGACTATTTGAATTTAAAACAATCATCAGTTTGATTCAACTGGTTTTTATTTCAGCTGATATTTGTTGATTTATTTTTCGGTTCCACTGGTTCCTTCCTGTTTTCTGCCCTCAGGTTGACCACCTTTGGCCTCAGCATCATGGCCTACACTCTGGGCTCGGCGCCGGACGGGAAGACCCGCAGCATCGGACCTCAGCACTGCGTGACCCGGGTGGAACTGTCCGTCACGGCGTCCAGCCTGCTGGACCGGGACGTGGCCTCCAAGTCCGACCCGTTCTGCGTTCTCTTCCAGGAAGTGGACGGGAACTGGGTGGAGGTACGATAACCGGCCGGCAGCTATATGACGGGTCAGAACCAGCACAGATGGGTCAGAACCAGTACAGATGGGTCAGAACCAGTACAGATGAGTCAGAACCAGTACAGATGGGTCAGAACCAGCAGCTTTTTAGTGGAAAGACGATGATTAAGTACAGAACAGAGGCGGAGCTAGACTTTTTAACAAGGTGGGGCCAAAGTGTTTTTAGGGGGTCTACATACAATATGGTCCCCCACATATAATGCAGGGATGTTGCAGGAGTGTTTCAGGGATGTTGCAGGAATGTAGCAGGGATGTTGCAGTAATGTTGCAGTAATGTTGTAGGAATGTTGCAGGGATGTTGCAGTAATGTTGCAGGGATGTTGCAGGGATGTTGCAGTAATGTTGCAGGGATGTTGCAGGGATGTTGCAGGGATGTTGCAGTAATGTTGCAGTAATGTTGCAAGAATGTTGCAGTAATGTTGCAGGGATGTTGCAGTAATGTTGCAGGGATGTTGCAGGGATGTTGCAGTAATGTTGCAGTAATGTTGCAGGAATGTAGCAGGGATGTTGCAGTAATGTTGCAGTAATGTTGCAGTAATGTTGTAGGAATGTTGCAGGGATGTTGCAGTAATGTTGCAGGGATGTTTCTGGAATGTTGCAGGAGTGTTGCAGGAATGTTGTAGTACTAATGCAGCGATGTTGCAGGGATGTTACAGTAATGTTGCAGGAACGTTGCAGTAATGTTGCAGGGATGTTGCGGTAATATTGCAGGGATAATGCAGGAATGATGCAGAGATGTTGCAGGGATGTTGCAGGAATGATGCAGGGATGTTGCAGGGATGTTGCAGGGATGATGCAGGGATGTTGAGGTAATGTTGCAAGGATAATGCAGGAATGATGCAGGGATGTTGCAGGAATGTTGCAGGGATGATGCAGGAATGTTGCAGGGATGTTGCAGGAATGTTGCAGGGATGTTGCAGGAATGTTGCAGGAATGTTGGAGGGATGATGCAGGGATGTTGCAGGAATTTTGCAGGGATGATGCAGGAATGTTGCAGGGATGTTGCAGGAATGTTGGAGGGATGATGCAGGAATGTTGCAGGGATGTTGAAGGGATGTTGCAGGGATGATGCAGGGATGTTGCAGGAATGTTGCAGGGATGTTGCAGGAATGTTGCAGGGATGTTGCAGGGATGTTGCAGGAATGTTGCAGGGATGTTGCAGGGATGTTGCAGGAATGTTGCAGGGATGTCAAATTTTTACATTTGTGTTTAAACATGTTAAAACTAGCAGGTCAACTAAAAGCTAATTTTGCTGCCATTTTTAGAAGCTTCTCAGTCTGGAACTAATGTTGATCTGTAACTCAAAATGTTGGAACAAAACATAAAATCACATGCTTTTATTTAATATTTTTTCTTTTAAATAGCATGAGCTGGAAAGAAAAAGAGACTGATCCAGAAAAACTTTAAAAAATGATGCAGATTTTTGCGTTTTGAAGAATTTTACTTTAGTTGAACTCTTCTGGTTTCTCTGGGTTGTTAACATGTGAAATCTTCTGATGTAAACTTGGTCAAATGGATTCTGATTTGTGTAAAAAAATGATTCTGGTGCAACGTGGTAAACAAAAACAAGCTGACAATTGATTACCCAGAATTCCATGGTGCGCAGAATGAAAGATAAAACCTCGTCTCTTTGTTTACCACAGAACTCTCATTATTTCCCTTCATTCTTCTGTAAATGTTTCTGTTTTCGGCCTCGGCTGCAGCTCCAAATCAAAGTTTGTAAGTCCTGTCAGCTCGGATTCACACGTCTTCCTTTTGTTTCTGAATCTTATCGAACATTTCAGCTGTTTTCAGCTGCGGTTCTGAGTTGACTTTAGTGAGGAGGTAGTAAAAAGTTCAAACTGTGACCATATTAGAACTGGGTGGGCTTGTGGTTTGGTGGGGCTGGCTGCTCCGGGCTGTTCTGGAGCTTGTGGGCTCAGGTACGGGTTTTCTTGCCAGACCGCGTCCAGCTGGTCTCAGGTGTGTGCTCCTGGATGTGCTGGTTCTTCTTTTTCACGGGGACTTTGTTTGTGCAGGGATGGTGGGATAGAAACACAGTGTGGGGTGGTGGTAGCTGTGAGTCGTTCCCAGCAGCCCCTCTGAGAATCATAAAGTTTTTTATAATGACGCCACTAAAACAGCTGAAACTCTGTCAACGTTCGGCTGATTTTTACATCTTTGCTTTGTGTGTGTTCACCGATCACTTCCTGTGTTCAGAACAAAAAAACGTGATTTTATTTCTAAATTTTGTAACTTCTTGCTCTCAGTCTCGTCTTTAACTCTGAAAACAAAAATCATGAATTTTTAACTTTTCCCATCGTGTAGATTCTACTGAGCCGCGAGGGGACATGGGGGGTCTTTTTCTTTTTGTGTTCCCTCTTAAAAGTCGTTTATCACTGTCGTGCTGCCGGTTTATTAACAAACTCACATGTTTACAATTAGCGAGTTAATTTACTGCTTTAATTCAGCTTTAGAATGAATATATCACACAACTACACATGGAGGTATGTCATATGCTGATATTTGAACACAGGGCAGCCACACAACATCAATGTCAATTTCACGAACTTGAAGCAACACATCCTGTTTTAGTAACCGGATATTTCAAAATAAAAGTCTGATTTAATTCAGTTCATGTATAAATCAAACTTTTGCGTGGGAACGCAAAACAATATTGCGAGGTAATGCAAAAATATTGCGAGGTAACGCAAAAGCATTGCGAGGGAACGCAAAAGTATTGCGAGGTAACGCAAAAGTATTGCGAGGTAACGCAAAAGTATTGCGAGGTAACGCAAAAGCATTGCGAGGGAACGCAAAAGCATTGGGAGGGAACG
>NW_013952491.1:1917305-1921069 GCF_001266775.1 Austrofundulus limnaeus
GTGTGTGTGTGTGTGTGTGTGTGTGTGTGTGTGTGTGTAGGCGAGAGCCTCGGGTTGCAGCGAGCTGTCGGTCAGCAGGGCATGTGGCTCCGATGCAAAATTGCCAGCAGTTACCATGGCAATGGCCAGGGAAACAAAAAGCGCGGCGCTCCTGTAGCGAAGGAGGAGAAACGAGTCCTCCTCGTCTCCTCGTCCTCCCTTTCTCTGTCCTCGCTGCGATGGAGGGATGAGGAGGAGCGGGGTGAACTGAGGGAGGAGGAGAGTGATGAAGAGGAGGAGAGGGGTGATGAAGAGCTGAGCTGTGATGTGGATCACTCTCAGCTACCACCACAGCACAGTTCAGTATCTGTTGAGTCGACAGTTCGAGCCTGTTTTTAACAGAAACAAAGAGTTCAGGAGATATTTTGCTAACAGGATGCTAACATGATGCTAACAGGATGCTAACAGTAATGTCATGCTGCAGCTGAGCAGAGATTTGCAGGTTATAGAAATGTAAATCTCACTTATGTAAATGACGTAGCGCCCAGTTAGCACTCGGCTCAGGCACTTTTCTAAATCCTGTGATTTTTCTCTTCTTCTCTCTCGACTCCAAATCCTAACGCTAATCTGCGCACGTGTGGTGAGCACAGATCTGAGCGTGTAACCCTGGAAGTGAGAGGAGACGTGCAGGAGGAGGTTCTCCTCTCCGCGGGCTTTAACAATCACACGTTCATCAGGCCGAGGGAGCCGTTTGTTGCTTCCTGAACCTTTGTGATGCACAGAAAGCTAACGCTGCACGCCCACGCAGCTTCTCACATTTTTAGGTTTGTTTTTAAATTCATGCTCTGAAAACGGATCAGTTCAGGTTCTGGAGGTTTCTGTTGAAATGTCACAGAACTGAAGCAGGTTTATGGTGCAGAGAGACCAGAACGTCCCACTCTGTGGATCTGGGTCACAGTTCAGGGTCAGGTGACGTCATTTCCATCAACACCTTTTTATAAAACCAGTTGAGAGGCTGTAAAACCAGGAAAACACCTAAAACTGGTGTTTGTTTGAAAGAAAGCCTGCCAGCTCCAGCCTCTGAGTCTCAGCTAAACTTCAGCTCAGTATCTGGAAAACTCAGTGAGTTCAAGCCATGTTTAACTTCTGACTGCTGTTTTTCTACATTTAGCTTTCAGCTTTTGTTTCAGCTACTGTTCTGCTGGTTTTAGTTTTTATAAGTAGTTCTTTTATTTTAGTTTTTAGCTATTATTTTTAGCTTTAGCTACTACTTTTAGCTTTTAGTTACTGTGCTGGTTTTAGCTTTCTGCCACTGTTCTGTTATTTTTTTTTAGCTTTAAGCTACTTTTCCAATATTTTCAGCTATTGTTTTGATATGTTTAGCTGTTAGCTATTTTACCAATTGATGTTTTGGTTTTAGCTAGTTCTAATTTTAGCTTATAGCTACAGTTCTGCTGGTTTAAGCTAATACAAGCTGTTCTGATTTTTTAGATTTTAGTTACTGTTCCGCTATTTTTAGCATTAGCTATTATTTTTAGCTTTTAGGTACTACTTTTAGCTTTTAGTTACTGTTTTGATGGTTTTGGCATTTTGCTACTGTTCTGCTATTTTTTAGCTTTTAGTTACTTTTCAAATATTTTTAGCTATTGATTCGATGTGTTTTAGCTGTTTTACCATTTGATGTTTTGTTTTTAGCTACTAATTTTAGCTTATAGCTACTGTTCTGCCGGTTTAAGCTATTACAAGCTGTTCTGATATTTTTAGATTTTAGCTATTATTTTTAGCTTTTATGTACTAGTTTTAGCTTTTAGTTACTTCTTTGCTGGTTTTGGCATTTTGCTACTGTTCTGCTTTTTTTTTAGCTTTTAGCTACATTTCCAATATTTTAGCTACTGTTTTGAAATGTTTTAGCTGTTAGCTGTTTTACCATTTGATGTTTTGTTTTTAGCTACTCATTTTAGCTTATAGTTACTGTTCTGCTGGTTTAAGCTATTACATGCTGTTCTGCCATTTGGCTTTTTGCTACTGTTCTGCTACTTTTTAGCTTTTAGCTACTTTGACAATATTTTTAGCTTTTATATAATGTTTTGATCTATTTTAGCTGTTAGCTATTGCTTTGCTATTTCATGCTTTGTTTTCAGCCAGTATTTGTTACTGTTATGCGGTTTTAGCTTTTACAAGAGATTCTACTATTTTTAGCTTTTAGCTACTAATTTTATCTTTTAGTTACTGTCCTGCTTGTTTTAGCTTGTATGTAATGTTCAGTTATTTTGAGGGATTAGTTACTGCTTTACTGGCTTTAGCTTTTAGCTGCTGTTCTGCAAATATTGACATTAAATTACTGTTTTATTGTGTTCATGTTTTGGCTACAATTTTTCTAGTTTTAGCTTTTTTCAGTTGTTGGTTAATTTTAGTTTTTTGAATATTGTTTTGCTCGTTTTAGCTTTTTGTTGTTTAGTTGGTTTGAGCTACTCTTTTGCTACTATGGTATCATTTTAGATATGAGGGGCTGTTTGCTGCTTTTAGCAATTAGCTACAGTTTTGTGGTTTTAGCTATTTTATTTGCTTGTTTAATGTTTAACTACGATCTTGCTGGTTTTAGCTTCAGGCAAAGTGGTTTTTATTTTGAACTTTTTAGCTTTTGTTTAGCTAACTTTAGCTGTTGTTCTGATTGGTGTTGCAGCTTCTTCAGTTAAATGGAGCCTGAGTGCAGCAGCTGTGTAATCTTCTGTTGGATCCTTCGGCTCGTGTTGTTTCTGCGCGACCCGTTTGTTTCCCTCGTTCTTCGGCTGTGAGACGGTGAGCAGCTGAAGAAGAGATCAGAAGGAGAGCTGTGAGGGTCTGAGTCATCTGAGCCCGGCTCTAACCACACTGACACGGTTACAAGCTGCACACTTCAGCCTGCCGGGCTTCAGCCGGGTCCCGGTAATTTACTTGTTTAAGGCGTGAAGTGCAGCCGCTCCGCTTCCATGTCACACAAGAATCAGGCGAAGAGCAGCAGGAGCTAAAAAAAGTTCATCTTCAGCTTCTCTGTCCTCAGATCGTCACTCTGAACTCTTTCACTGCCAAGAACACAAAATGTGTTTCTGTAAAGCTGGTGGAATCAGCCTAAAACCAAATACTACTTCCTGAGAGGTTCAGTAAAACCCGTCCAGTGATTAATAAATATTTTAACTAACAGAATAATAATTCACATAAATACATGAGCAAACATAGTATCCACCAGCTGATAAGAAAAGAAAGAGGTAGTAGTACAAAATACTGAAGTGTAGCAGTATTATTACTATTACTAATATTATTATTATTATTATTATTATTATTATTATTAGTAGTAGTAGTAGTAGTAGTAGTGGGATCATTAGTAATGTATAAGTACTATCAGTAGTACTATCAGTAGTAGTAGTACTAGTACTAGCAGTAGTATAGTAGTAGTAACAACAGTACTAGTACTATTGGGGTACTATTGTTGTAGTACTAATAACCCTCTCTTTAGCTGCTGTCAGGAGTAAGCTGCTCTTTAGATGCTGTCAAGAGTAAGATGCTCATGTTTAGCTGCTCTTTAGCTGCTGTCAGGAGTAAGCTGCTCTTTAGATGCTGTCAAGAGTAAGATGCTCATGTTTAGCTGCTCTTTAGCTGCTGTCAGGAGTAAGCTGCTCTTTAGATGCTGTCAAGAGTAAGATGCTCATGTTTAGCTGCTCTTTAGCTGCTGTCAGGAGTAAGCTGCTCTTTAGATGCTGTCAAGAGTAAGATGCTCATGTTTAGCTGCTCTTTAGCTGCTGTCAGGA
>NW_013952491.1:1925057-1926993 GCF_001266775.1 Austrofundulus limnaeus
GAGTCAGTTAGTGTGGGTGGAGTTTGGAATATAGGCGGAGTCAGTTAGTGTGGGTGGAGTTTGGAATATAGGCGGAGTCAGTTAGTGTGGGTGGAGTTTGGAATATAGGCAGAGTCATTAAGCGTGGGTGGAGTTTGGAATATAGGCGGAGACACTAAGTGTGGGCGGGGTTTGGAATATAGACGCAGTCAATTAGTGTGGGTGGGGTTTGGAATATAGGTGGAGTCAGTTAGTGTGGGTGGGTTTGGAATGTAGGCGGAGTCATTAAGTGTGGGTGGAGTTTGGAATATAGGCGGAGTCATTAAGTGTGGGTGGAGTTTGGAATCTAGGCGGAGTCATTAAGCGTGGGTGGAGTTTGGAATATAGGCGGAGACACTAAGTGTGGGCGGGGTTTGGAATATAGGCGCAGTCATTAAGTGTGGGCAAAGTTTGGGATAAAGTCGGAGTCAATTAGTGTGGGTGGGGTTTGGAATATAGTTGGAGTCAGTTAGTGTGGGTGGGGTTTGGAATATAGGCCGAGTCAAGTGTGGGTGGGGTTTGGAATATAGGCCGAGTCATTAAGTGTGGGTGGGGTTTGGAATATAGGCCGAGTCATTAAGTGTGGGTGGGGTTTGGAATATAGGCGGAGTCATTCAGTGTGGGCGGGGTTTGGAATATAGGCCGAGTCATTAAGTGTGGGTGGGGTTTGGAATATAGACCGAGTCATTAAGTGTGGGTGGGGTTTGGAATATAGGCCGAGTCATTCAGTGTGGGCGGGGTTTGGAATATAGGCCGAGTCATTCAGTGTGGGCGGAGTTTGGAATATAGGTGGAGTCAGTTAGTGTGGGCGGAGTTTGGAATATAGGCCGAGTCATGAAGTGTGGGCGGGGTTTGGAATATAGGCCGAGTCATTAAGTGTGGGCGGGGTTTGGAATATAGGCGCAGTCATTAAGTGTGTGCGGGGTTTAGAATATAGGTGGAGTCATTATGTGTGGGCGGGGTTTGGAATATAGGTGGAGTCATTATGTGTGGGCGGGGTTTGGAATCTAGACGTAAGTTCTTGGATGTGGGTGGAGGTTGGACCATTCTTCAAATCCCTCCCAAAATTGTCAATCCAATCAATCATTTTATTTAACAATCTCCTCCCACAAAAGTCAAACAGACTCACTGTGTCTTTTACAAATTCCGCCCACACACCTAGAGCCTCCCACTTAGTGACTGCAGAGACCCCCTTCTGGAAGCAGAGGAACAAAGCCAGGACCAGGACTGCTCACTCAGGTTTAAATTCTTATTGTTGGTTTGTTCCTCCTGTTTACCTGGAACCAGTTTATTGACCGTTTCTACAACCAGTTAGAGTCAGATGCCACAACCTGCTGCAGGCTGACTCCAGGTGTATTTTTACTCTGTAGCTGACGGTGACGCTCATGAAGTTTTCTTTAGTAACTGTAGCTGTTGTTGGTTCCAGTGTTGGTGTTTGTGTTGGAGTTGGACCCGGTGTTGTTCTGTTCTGTTACTTTAGATAACGGCGCAGGAGCTGTCTGACAACAGAATCATCACTCTGACCCTGAGTGGGCGCAAACTGGATAAGAAGGTGGGCAGTTGGACCCACACAGACACGCACGTACTGCACATGTAAACAAACATAGAAAGTCAGGACGCACAAACACAAACACATGAACACAGTCAGGAACTAATCTGGAAGCTGAGCCCACGCAGACAACATTTACTGGAAACGTCTGCAAACCGAAGCACTTCAAACATCAGCTCCTGGTTCAGCTCTTCTGCTGTGGAGCTGATGGGTTTAAACCTGGTTTAGTTTCAGGGATGAGATGAGAAAACAGAACAAAGGAGCAGATCAGGACTGGTTTAATCCTCTTCTTGGAGGTGGTGCTTTTTTCTAAAACGTCACCTCTGATAGTGAGCACCGACACTTCCTGAACCGTAAAACCAGTGGTGG
>NW_013952491.1:1927003-1927361 GCF_001266775.1 Austrofundulus limnaeus
TGGGTGGGGTTTGGAATATAGGTGGAGTCAGTTAGTGTGGGCGTGGTTTTGAATATAGGCGCAGTCATTAAGTGTGGGTGGGGTTTGGAATATAGGTGGAGTCAGTTAGTGTGGGTGGGGTTTGAAATATAGGCGGAGTCATTAAGTGTGGGAGGGGTTTGGAATATAAGCGGAGTCATTATGTGTGGGCGGGGTTTGGAATATAGGCGCAGTCATTAAGGGTGGGGGTGGGTTTTGAATATAGGCAGAGTCATTCAGTGTGGGCAGGGTTTGGAATATAGGCGGAGTCAGTTAGTGTGGGTGGAGTTTGGAATATAGGCGGAGTCAGTTAGTGTGGGTGGAGTTTGGAATATAGGCG
>NW_013952491.1:1927449-1928800 GCF_001266775.1 Austrofundulus limnaeus
GAGTAAGAAGCCCATGTTTAGCTGCTGTTTAGCTGCTGTCAAGAGTAAGCTGCTCATGTTTAGCTGCTGTTTAGCTGCTGTCAGGAGTAAGAAGCCCATGTTTAGCTGCTGTTTAGCTGCTGTCAGGAGTAAGACGTGTAAAGATCTGCTGAATCAGCACTCCGACACGTTCCGCAGACGTCACATGTTGTTTCGGTCGCTCCAGCTCAGACGTGGTGTCAGGCTAAACACGAGCCGACCTCAGCTAACGGTGGTAAACTCGGCTGAGACTAAATGATTCATCCTGCTCCTCGAGGAGAAGAGTCCCGTCAAAGATCCTGGCTCTGCAGCCTCCCACACATCTGCCTGACAGCCGAGGAAACAAACAAAAACCTCACACACCTGAGCTGTGCTTCATCAGGAAACTCAGCAATTCAGACTTTTTTTTACAACTTTCTCACTAAAGAAACTCTGATTGATGAACTCCAGACGCTTGTCTGTTCAAAGAAAAGACAACTTTATGTTAAACATGTACAAGTTGTTTACAAGCTGACTCTGTTGATTCATTAAAACAACTCTTTCCTTCAGCTGGGACGCACTGAAACGGCCGTGAACAACCTGAACCCGGTGTTCGGGGTGAAGTTTCAGGTGGATTATCACTTCGAGGAGATCCAGAAGCTTCGTTTCGCCATGTTTGACGAGGACAAGTGCGCCTCGCAGCTCTACGAGCACGACTTCCTGGGAGAATTCATCTGCACGCTCGGAGTGGTACCACATAAACTTATTATACAAAAAGAAAATGTTGTGTGAAATAAGAGCAGCAGAACTGTGATCATTCATTATTTTATTCTGTTTATTAGATCGTGTCAAATAAGAAACTCCACAGACCGCTGATATTAGCCAATGGGAAACCAGCGGGGAAAGGATCCATCACGGTAAAATTCATGTGTTAAACCTGTTTCATACAGTAGGTTTTATCTTCAGTCCATGTGTAACAATCTGAGGGAGGTCAGGTCCTGGTCCTGGAGGTCCTGGTCCTGGAGGTCCTGGTCCTGGAAGTTTCTCTGCTCCCACACACCTGATGGATTACTAAAAGGTTTTTGCAGAACATGAAGAGGTGATGTAGTAGGGGATTCTGCAGTACATAGGGGGAGGTTCATGGATGTGTGGGCGGAGTTTATCCTGTGATTGGTGGAATTTGTAATATAGGTGGAATTTTTTTGTAGTGGGCGGAGTTTGGAGCATAGGCGGAGATCTATAGGTGGAGTTCTTCTATTTGGGTGGGGTTTGGAATATAGGTGGAGTCAGTTAGTGTGGGCGTGGTTTTGAATATAGGCGCAGTCATTAAGTGTGGGTGGGGTTTGGAATATAG
>NW_013952491.1:1929745-1931261 GCF_001266775.1 Austrofundulus limnaeus
GGTTTGGAATATAGGCCGAGTCATTAAGTGTGGGTGGGGTTTGGAATATAGACCGAGTCATTAAGTGTGGGTGGGGTTTGGAATATAGGCCGAGTCATTCAGTGTGGGCGGGGTTTGGAATATAGGCCGAGTCATTCAGTGTGGGCGGGGTTTGGAATATAGGCCGAGTCATTCAGTGTGGGCGGAGTTTGGAATATAGGTGGAGTCAGTTAGTGTGGGCGGAGTTTGGAATATAGGCCGAGTCATGAAGTGTGGGCGGGGTTTGGAATATAGGCCGAGTCATTAAGTGTGGGCGGGGTTTGGAATATAGGCGCAGTCATTAAGTGTGTGCGGGGTTTAGAATATAGGTGGAGTCATTATGTGTGGGCGGGGTTTGGAATATAGGTGGAGTCATTATGTGTGGGCGGGGTTTGGAATATAGGTGGAGTCATTATGTGTGGGCGGGGTTTGGAATCTAGACGTAAGTTCTTGGATGTGGGTGGAGGTTGGACCATTCTTCAAATCCCTCCCAAAATTGTCAATCCAATCAATCATTTTATTTAACAATCTCCTCCCACAAAAGTCAAACAGACTCACTGTGTCTTTTACAAATTCCGCCCACACACCTAGAGCCTCCCACTTAGTGACTGCAGAGACCCCCTTCTGGAAGCAGAGGAACAAAGCCAGGACCAGGACTGCTCACTCAGGTTTAAATTCTTATTGTTGGTTTGTTCCTCCTGTTTACCTGGAACCAGTTTATTGACCGTTTCTACAACCAGTTAGAGTCAGATGCCACAACCTGCTGCAGGCTGACTCCAGGTGTATTTTTACTCTGTAGCTGACGGTGACGCTCATGAAGTTTTCTTTAGTAACTGTAGCTGTTGTTGGTTCCAGTGTTGGTGTTTGTGTTGGAGTTGGACCCGGTGTTGTTCTGTTCTGTTACTTTAGATAACGGCGCAGGAGCTGTCTGACAACAGAATCATCACTCTGACCCTGAGTGGGCGCAAACTGGATAAGAAGGTGGGCAGTTGGACCCACACAGACACGCACGTACTGCACATGTAAACAAACATAGAAAGTCAGGACGCACAAACACAAACACATGAACACAGTCAGGAACTAATCTGGAAGCTGAGCCCACGCAGACAACATTTACTGGAAACGTCTGCAAACCGAAGCACTTCAAACATCAGCTCCTGGTTCAGCTCTTCTGCTGTGGAGCTGATGGGTTTAAACCTGGTTTAGTTTCAGGGATGAGATGAGAAAACAGAACAAAGGAGCAGATCAGGACTGGTTTAATCCTCTTCTTGGAGGTGGTGCTTTTTTCTAAAACGTCACCTCTGATAGTGAGCACCGACACTTCCTGAACCGTAAAACCAGTGGTGGACAAAGTACTCAACTCTAGTACTTGAGTAAAAGTATTGATACTCATGGTCAAATCTACTCCACTACAAGTAAAAGTTACTCAGTCAAAAATCTACTCAAGTAAAAGTACTGAAGTACTTACTTTTGAAAATACTTAAGTATTCAGAAGTAC
>NW_013952491.1:1933839-1935448 GCF_001266775.1 Austrofundulus limnaeus
ACGACTAGTATGATGTTAATTGTTTACAACATTTCGATTGAATTTTTTTTTGATTGAAGATGCTTTTTGTTTAATTGAATAATAAAAACACAAATTTACCTCCATACAGCTGAACCCTGAAGGACTAGATGAGGGGTCCTCTGAGACCAGGTGAGTCCTGTGAGACCAGGTGAGTCCTGTGAGACAAGGTGAGTCATGTGAGACCAGGTGAGTCCTGTGAGACCAGGTGAGTCCTGTGAGCTGGAGGTCTTCAGTCAGTTTTCGTGTCCACCTTCAGATTTTCTTGAAGTTCTTTTAGTTTTGTGAAAAACTAAAAGATTCTCACAGATAAAAGTCCACAGAGAACGTTCCTCTTTGTGAGGATGGATCAGAATGAGACTGAGGATCAGCAGGCCTCTGTTCAAGTCCTGATCCCTCCAGTTTCAGCTGGTTTTTGTTTGTTTGTTTGTTTGTTTGGTTTTAAAGCTAAAAGCAGTCAGAGCTCCTGGAATCGAACCAGCGAGCTTTAGATCTCAGCAGCAACCAGTCTTCTGCTCCTCCTCTAAAACACCAGGATACAAATATCTGAAAAAGTGACATGTAGGTCAGGACAAACAGTTTCTTTCTCTTTTATTGTACATTAAAAAAACAAACAGTGCAAATCCCCACATTAAACTACGAGGGGTGGTCACATACAAACATCTCTGATTTCTTAAGACTGTTTTTTCCAGAAAGACAATCAAAACTTTTGTTTCTAATTGGACAGAAAGTTGATGTGTAATCACACAACAGACATATTTGTGTTTCCTGTTTCTGTGTAAACAGATTGTCATTTCAACTAAAAAATAAATGAACAGGAAGAGCTGTTCTACTGCAGTCAGACCAAATCAGATGTTTTAATCCTCAGATAGTTTCAGGAGGATCTGAACAGATCCTGGAGGACTGAGACCAACAACTGGATCAGATCRAGACTTGAGTTTCTGTCGCTTCAGAAGAGACAAATGGAAACGTTGGACCAAATGATCAGAGCTCTGATTGYTCAACAACTTCCACATGCTAACATGCTAACACATTAGCATCCATATCTCCTCCTGCGGTGAGCGTGCTGCAGGTGACGTCATGAAGTCTGATGTGAGCGCAGAGTCCAGAACACACAAATACTTCCTGTTACAAACACTGATACTGGATCAGTGGGTGGACCCATCAACACCTGACAGAATGATGGAGTTAACACTGAACTGTGGAAAACACACACACACACACACACACACACACCCTTAAAGTTCATTATTGAAACAAAAACTACGATACAAAAAAGATTTGTCACAGTGCAGCAAACATTTAAAACTACGTCATTAAAACATTTCAAGTGCTTTTAATRCTCTAAAAAAAGGATCAAACTAAACCTGATCTGAGAAACACAGCTAACATTTCTGATGATAAACAGAACTCCCATGATCCAAACTAAATTGTGGATTTTATTTTTTAAAACGGGACGATTTTCTGTAAAGTTTGTACGTCACTGAGCTGTGACTGCTGGACTGGTCAGTAGCTGTGTTTCCATTACAAATGTTCGCAAAACTTTGTCGATATTCTGTTAATGTCAAAAAACAGTTTCACAACTGCAGTG
>NW_013952491.1:1935688-1937051 GCF_001266775.1 Austrofundulus limnaeus
GTTTACTATTTTATACTACTTCTGTGATATTACTACTACTTCTACTTCCTGTTACCTTCTTCTTTTTCACCAGTAGAAACAGCCGGTTGTTGATCACGTGACTCCTGTGATGTGAAAAAAGTGTTTCCATTGTAGTTTTGCGAAAAACACCAATTTCGATACGGCTGAAAAACCACCTCATCCTAGCGCAAAAACATTTTGTCGAAAAATGTAATTTTTTTCGAAACTGACGTGTTTCCATTGAGCAAATTTTATTTTTGAAATTCTAATTTGTGCATTTTCATGGTCAATGGAGACGCAGCTAGTGACACAAAAACATGAAAACTTATGCTAATTTTATTGGAATCGAACAAAACTGATTCTTAGAAGATGTTTGTATGTAACTGTAAAGATTTGTTTGTTGATAGTTATTAATCTCATTTTGAACATTTTAGTCTTCCAGCCTATTTTATCGGCCACCAAATCCTTCCATACTTTTCTTGAATATCAACGAGTTCTGAAAGAGCACTGCAATTCCAACTACTGAGCTCAAACAGGAAGTACCGGGGTATTTTAAAAAGTCCACGATTTTGTTGCGACAGTCACGGTCCAGTGAGATACAAGAAACATTTTTCGGACCTCATTTATCTTAACTAGACATGATTTGTTTGATACTTAAAAAAAATACTTCAACGTTTTCTGGGTTTTCGACTTGTTTAAACATCAAATTGATCCCAGAGCCACAGATCTTCACACATCTACATTGTAAACAGCGGCAACAACAAAACAACACTTCATGATTTTTGATTTCCATCATTGCTCCTTTTCCACTACTGCCATTACAGCACAGTTTGACTTGGCCCAACTCTACTCGGTATGGTTCAGGTATGGTTCCATTACACTGTATTGGGCTGGGTTCTGGGCGGTTCCAGAGTCTGAAAATTGACACTACACACTTTTGCCAGCAGGTGGTGGTAAAGCTCCATTAAGCTATTTTCCAGCCACCATAAAAATGTTGTAGAAGAAGAAGAAGAAGACCCCAAACACAACAAGGATAACACAGGAGCATTGATTCTGCTCAGCCCGTGGCTTTTTGCCAGAAAGAAGACAGCAAGCAGTGAGACGAAACACTCAGAAGTACAGGAGAGCGTGGGAAGTCATAAAGCAGTACGAAGCCGAAGACAGGACATGACCTAGACCAGGAGACCCCGCTCTCCCCAGCGACACCTTCCAGCTCGTCCTGGGGGACTCTGAGACGTTCCCAGACCAGAGGGGATACATAATCCCTCCAGCAAGTCCTGGATTTTCTCCAAAGTGCCAGACTTATTTTGAAAACATTTTAAAATGCTTATTTCAGAACCGCATCTGCAACCGCATGCGCGCG
>NW_013952491.1:1937493-1938765 GCF_001266775.1 Austrofundulus limnaeus
ACGTGACATGTTCGTACGAACCCTTTGTACGAACAAAAGTAAGAGAAATTTAGGATAAGAATACGAACATGTTCTTGCATGAGGCCCAATGTTCCTGGTTTTTCAAACGTGCCGTGGTTGCACAGCTTAAAGATGTTGGATAATAAAGATGTTTTAAAAATCACTTGACTTTTGTTATTTACAGATAATGCAATAAGACAAGGTGTACGTTAAAATTTCAAAAGAAATCCCACAGTGCTGTCGTCACAGAAACGTAGCCTCCAGCAGCTGTAGATTTGAAAACATTCAATTTAAATTTGGTCTTAAAGCATAAAAAAGTTTTTTGTTGAATTCATAACAGCTAGTATATTTTGGTCCCCATGAATATTTACAAATTATGAAACCTTACAAATTGTAATATAATGTCAGTGGCATGACTTTGGTAAGTAAAATTATGATAATAGTTTATGAATTATTAAGTTATTGTTTATCAGACACAACCGGTGACTCCACCCCCAACCAATCAGTGACTGACAGTGTTTTGATGTCGCATTTTAAGGCCAGCACGGTACGGTTAGAACCGCAATGGAGTTGGCACTAAAAATAGGGTCGATTCCATGAATACTGGATAATGGAAAAGGCTTGGAACTGTGCTGAGCCAAGCCGAACCGTGCTGTAGAGGCACTAGTGGAAAAGGTGCTTAAAAGGCTGGTTTTACTTTATAAGACTTTGGATCACACTGATGTGAGAAGTTCTTCTTTGTAAAAACCCCTGGTAGGTTGTCCCACTGCAGTACACTTTTCATCAACACAAGGCTCTGACCAATCATACAAAACTTGGCGCATGACCCTGCAAAACAATAGTAACATAGAAGATGGGGTCTCTGCAGAGGCAGAAAGAAGAAAATATGTTATTTTCATCATGCGACCTTATCGGCAAGACACAGTGTCTCACTTCTCACGGACCATCAACCAGGTTTAACTTAATCCAGCAAGACAGCTCCACCCAGTGCAGTCGGTACAGATGGTGTTTGTGGTGAACCCAACAGTCGGTACAGATGGTGTTTTTGGTGAACCCAACAGTCGGTACAGATTGTGTTTGTGGTGAACCCAACAGTCGGTACAGATGGTGTTTGTGGTGAACCCAACAGTCGGTACAGATGGTGTTCGTGGTGAACCAGTCGGTACAGATGGTGTTCGTGGTGAACCAGTCGGTACAGATGGTGTTTGTGGTGAACCAAACAGTCGGTACAGATGGTGTTTGTGGTGAACCAAACAGTCGGTACAGATGGTG
>NW_013952491.1:1941437-1943100 GCF_001266775.1 Austrofundulus limnaeus
TTGAGAAGTATTCCACCTGTTTTATCACCTGTTTCCACTACAAGACACATGATTTTATATTTCTCAGTCAGATTCAAAGAAATCCCAAAGTGGACGTTGCTGCTTTCTCCCAACTTTTGTTGTTGTCATTTATCAGGTGATGCTGAGCAGCAGACTGTAAACAAGTGTTACAGACCATGAGGGGCTGTGAGCTGCCCACAGCTAATGTCAAACTACTCAGTTAAAAAATAAATTAAAAAAGGATCCACACGGCTCAAAATAAATTGACAAACACTAAAACTAAGGATATTCTATCTATAATTTTAGTTAGTTTTAGTTATTTTTGTAAAAACATTATACAGTTTTAGTTAGTTATTTTTCCACTTTGTTACAGTTTTTATTTTTTTAGTTAACTAAAATGTTTTTTTCAATTTCAGTTTTCGTTATTTAGTTAGTTTTAGTTAACTATAACAACCCCAGTTAGCACAGCTGCTAACAGCTTTTCAGGGACCATTTCAAACAAGCTTGAACAGTTATTGTTTTAAAACCATCAAATTAGGGTAAAGATCAGTCATCTAAACACCTAAAACAGACATTGAAGCTCTCCTGTCTCACCTCTGCGCAGCCTCCAGGCACAACTCCAGCAACCAGGACTGGGGAGTCTCCTCGGAGCGTCAGACCCAGTCCAGCTTCTCTCCTCTGCAGGCAGATGGATCGCACCGGGCCCCAGCGAGCCCTCGCACAGAACACCACCAGGGGCCCCTGCAGCGCAAAGAACACTCACTTATTGTCACTATTTATAAATATAAATATAATTGGAGAAACAAAATGTTTCTGACGCTTGTTTCACTGTCGAAGCTTTTCAACACTTTGGCGACATCTTGTGGCCAAAAAGAACCTGAAATGAATGAAGTGTTTATCTGAACAAGTATTTAAGGAGCCTTACCAGTCTGTGGAAGATGTCAGTAACTTGGACCGAGGAGAAGTTTGGTGGGGTGACGTCTGGTTTTTGCTGAGTGTGAGCTGTGAGCAGAAGAAGCCGCAGTCACTTCCTGCACTCTAACTAAAGGTTAAAAGTGACGTTAGACGTTCTCACCTTGTATCTCTGGAGCTTCGGCCGTCTCGTCGAAGTCGTCCTCTCGATCCAGCTCCAGGTATTTCTCTAGAGAGCGCTTGTGTGTTTGGGACAGCACGTCCTGCAGAATGTCCATCTTCCTCAGGATCTTACACAGGCTGTGGACGCGAATGGCCTCCTCGTGTTTCATCACGGCACGCCGAAGGTGGGCTTTACCTACAGGTAGGCAGGTTTCAGTGATGGGCAGAACTAATCCAAAATTTAGCTCCGCAACTTCCAAAGTGCTTATGAAAATATTTAGATCCGCAACTTCAAAAACGCTTATGTCATAGAAAAATTAGAGGAAGCTAAATGTAAAGCACATGTTCAATTTGACTCTTACTAGCTGACAATTCATGTACAATGTGCACAACACTGTTAACAAGTGGTGAATGAACCCTTGTACAACTGCTGACTGCTGGGGATCTGATTTCCTGAAACAGACCATTAGCTCCTGGTGTAAAAATTAAAAAGTTGTTGAGGATTGCTAGTTCGGCTGCTTCTTTGTCTTTTTCTTTTGTTTGTTGTAGATTTTTCATTAAAGAAGCATCAATACAGTAATTTTAAAAC
>NW_013952491.1:1943205-1947858 GCF_001266775.1 Austrofundulus limnaeus
TTGGAGGAGAGACGAAACGTTTCACTAAAGAAGAACCATCCAGAGGACCTACTTACTTTTTCTTTTTGATTTTTTTCTATCTGGATCAGGACGTTTTCCATGTAGTTGCTCCAGTTGACCACTAGATGTCAGTCTTCACCAGCATAACATATTTAAATCATTTCTGAGTCTAACACTGTTATTCGATTGCTTTTGAGCTCCAGCGTTTAAACTTTAATTTTTTTTTAAAAAAGGAGCTCTGATTGTAAAGTAAAATAAATCAATACATACAAAGTTTTAGTATGGATTACAAACATTTACTGTTTTTCCTATTGCCTTCCTGCTACGTAAGCAGACACAAAGCATTGTGGGAAATCAGAACCGTGACCCAAAGCAACACTCAGCAGGATGTATACCTTCACAATAAGAGTGTTTATCTGAGAGGGGTGTTGTTGGATAGATCACATGTTGTGATTCATTGACAGTCATACCTTCTGCTGTTCAACATAATGATTCAACATAATGATGACTGGTAGATAATTAGTTATTAGCGCTATTGCGTTTTCATTTTAGAAAGTGCAAAACCGCTTATGAATTATAATAATTGGTAAGTCTGCTAAAGCGCAAATGAAATATTTAGGTCCGCAATTAGCGTATTTGCACTTTAGCGAGCTGGTGCTCACCACTGGCAGGTTTTCATTTAACACGTGTTGTTGTAGTTTTTAAGACTTGATTTAAACAGATTCATGTTTCAACTCACCAAGCTTTCGTCTTTTTTCGGGATCCTGCAAGATCTGATTGGGAGTTTGTCCTGCAGGAACGTTGACATAAAACCTGAGGAAGGTCTTCTCTGCCTCCTCCTCACACTCAGCCTCATCGGCAGAAACTGCAGGGAGAGAAAAACGACTTGGGTAAGAATAATTCCACTCAGGCTCATATTTAACCAACACTTCCTTCCTTTTTGTCTTTAAACGCAACAAACACAAAGAGCAGAAACCGAAGGAACACACTGACATGACTCTGCTTACACGTGTGGTCGCAGAGCGCAGCCGCAGCGTAGAAGTGCGAGAGTGCACGGAAGTGTTCCGATTTGACCTGAACCATGGAGGCCCAGGAAAACGGCACGTAATCCTTCATCAGAGGCTGCGTCATCGTCTGCTGCACCAGAGAGTAAACGTCCGACACCTGCAGACGTTTGAAAACTCACTGAAAAAATGACCCGTTTTTTTTTTTACTGATTACATTTAAAGGGCCTGTGACATGCTTATCCTTCAAATACAAAAAGTCTAAGAAATCATATTTATATTTAAGAAAATTAGCATAATAAACATGATTTTACCCATTTAGTCTCACAACTAGCATATTTTTTCTTGAATTTGGCTCAGCAAAGTGAAACAGGAAGTGACATCAAAGGGAACTCTTTAAGAAAAGAAACGCTCTGGTCTTTATTTCTTGAAACAATCTTATTTAAACACTTCTTCAACTCTGATAGTGAGTCAAAATAATCTAAAGAAACATCAGATTCTTCTCTAATTATTGTAGCATCGCTCTGTTTACATGCAGACATTCCCCTTTGACATCACTTCCTGTTTCTTCACATGCAAATATCTCAACAACTGTTCATCTCAATGGCGTGAAATTTGTTTTGCAGCATGTTATCAACGTTCTCTTTCCAAAAACGCATTCATGTTTATTTCAAAAATTTGTTGTCACAGGCAAAATAGAAAAAATAGAAAGAAATAGAAAGAATAAAGACAAACGAGCAGATCCACAATCATAATTTATAACCAGGTGCTAAAAAAAGTGTTAAAAATCAAAGCTTGATGAGTTTCAGTTTAAGGTAAGTGATAGAAGATTAGAGATATTAAGCTGAAAAATAATTACAAATATTCACCTGTGCAGCTTCTTGTGCCAGGTGGATCAGGGAGCTGAAGTCTGTTTCCTGCGAGGTGAGCGTGATGCGTTCAAACACACACTCCTGCACCTGAGCCACCATCAGTCGGACCAGCATGCCGAGCGACGGCGCGCTCATGTCCAGGCTCGGAGCGTTGGAGAAATTCTCTTTAAGGTAATTAAACGCACCTGGAAACAGGAAGGAGAAGTAGAAATGTGGGTAACACTTGATAATTACTTTATTTAGCCTTAATTAATCATTAATAAATCATTAGTTACATTGAAAACGTTATTAATTATGGATGATTTATACTTAAACAATAAATTAACACTTTTATTAATGTTTTAACCATAAAGGCTAATTACTTCCAAAACTAACAACTCATTGTTTATTCATGTGTAATAACTCAATAACTAACTAATCTATTTACTGTTAACACTGACTATAATCTGGTTTTAATTATTGATGCACCGCAGGATTACTTTATAGTCAATTCAAACATTCACTAAGCGCTAACACACGTCTAACACATGATACGAAAAAACATGTACATGAGCATTTACAAGTATGATTATAGAACATTTAAAACAGCAGCAGTTGACCAAAGCATTTCACAATTTACACCAACTATCACAGCAAAAACAAAGATTAAAGGGATCCCTGATTAGTTGTAACATTAGACTTTATTTGATAAACATGTATTTTAAATGTAAAATAAAGACTGTAAAAATACTGTAGGCTGTATGGTTTTGTAAATTTTTTAAAATATATTTTAACACGGATGGAGCCATTTTATTAAAACGCAAAGCATTCTGGGTAAATGATGACGTGGATAGGTCCTCGGTGCGAGGCTGCTAGCGAGCTATATCCACCCTGAAGGTTAATCTTGGACAATATCTGATGATCGACTCTTTTAAATGAAACCAGAGAGCGTTGACAGAGAGGAGAAGGTAGAAATGACTCAGCCTGGAACTGAAAATATGGATGGAGGACAACAGAGCTGCTTCATGGAAGAACAACCTCAGATTAGCCTGTTAGCTTTAGCATTAGCCCTGACGCTATGTTGCCTTATATGTATTAGCTCAGCACTAGCGCGACAAACAAGCTAAACTGAGGTCCTCTCCTTAATTAATGATGTTTTGAAAGCTAACTAACATTTACTAATGATTAAATAAGGCTAAACAATGTGTAATTATTATAAAGTGTTTTCCAAATGTGATTTAAATACACTTCAAAAAACAGAACAATGTTGAACCGTCTGTTTGGAGCCTCAGAACAGTTCAGGCATCAGTGTTCAGATGGGAGTGTTCAGGCGTGAGAGTGTTCAGGCGTGAGAGTGTTCAGGTGTGTGAGTGTTCAGGTGTGTGAGTGTTCAGGCAGGAGAGTGTTCAGGCAGGAGAGTGTTCAGGTGTATGAGTGTTCAGGCAGGAGAGTGTTCAGGCAGGAGAGTGTTCAGGTGTGTGAGTGTTCAGGCATGAGTGTTCAGGCAGGAGAGTGTTCAGGCAGGAGAGTGTTCAGGCAGGAGAGTGTTCAGGTGTGAGAGTGTTCAGGCAGGAGAGTGTTCAGGTGTGAGAGTGTTCAGGTGTGAGAGTGTTCAGGTGTGAGAGTGTTCAGGCATGAGAGTGTTCAGGCATGAGAGTGTTCAGGCAGGAGAGTGTTCAGGCAGGAGAGTGTTCAGGCGTGTGGGTGTTCAGGCGTGTGGGTGTTCAGGTGAGAGAGTGTTCAGATGAGAGTGTTCAGATGAGAGTGTTCAGGCAGGAGAGTGTTCAGGCGTGTGAGTGTTCAGGCGTGAGAGTGTTCAGGCGTGAGTGTTCAGGCAGGAGAGTGTTCAGGCAGGAGAGTGTTCAGGCAGGAGAGTGTTCAGGCAGGAGAGTGTTCAGGCGTGAGAGTGTTCAGGCGTGAGAGTGTTCAGGCGTGAGAGTGTTCAGGCAGGAGAGTGTTCAGGCATGAGAGTGTTCAGGCAGGAGAGTGTTCAGGCAGGAGAGTGTTCAGGCATGAGAGTGTTCAGGCAGGAGAGTGTTCAGGCATGAGAGTGTTCAGGCAGGAGAGTGTTCAGGCAGGAGAGTGTTCAGGCGTGTGGGTGTTCAGGCATGAGAGTGTTCAGATGAGAGTGTTCAGATGAGAGTGTTCAGGCGTGAGAGTGTTCAGGCGTGAGAGTGTTCAGGCGTGAGTGTTCAGGCGTGAGTGTTCAGGCGTGAGAGTGTTCAGGCAGGAGAGTGTTCAGGCGTGAGAGTGTTCAGGCGTGAGAGTGTTCAGGCGTGAGAGTGTTCAGGCGTGAGAGTGTTCAGGTGTGTGAGTGTTCAGGCAGGAGAGTGTTCAGGTGTGTGAGTGTTCAGGCAGGAGAGTGTTCAGGTGTGTGAGTGTTCAGGCAGGAGAGTGTTCAGGCAGGAGAGTGTTCAGGTGTGTGAGTGTTCAGGTGAGAGAGTGTTCAGGCAGGAGAGTGTTCAGGTGTGTGAGTGTTCAGGCATGAGAGTGTTCAGACGTCAGTGTTCAGGTGAGAGTGTTCAGGTGTGTGAGTGTTCAGGTGTGTGAGTGTTCAGGTGTCTGTGTTCAGGTGTGAGTGTTCAAGCGTGAGAGTGTTCAGATGGGAGTGTTCAGGTGGGAGATTATTCAGGTATGTGTGTGTTCAGACGTCAGTGTTCAGGTATGTGTGTTCAGGTGTGAGCGTTCAGGTGGGAGATTGTTCAGGTATGTGTGTGTTCAGACGTCAGTGTTCAGGTATGTGTGTGTTCAGACGTCAGTGTTCAGGTATGTGTGTGTTCAGACGTCAGTGTTCAGGT
>NW_013952491.1:1947868-1950059 GCF_001266775.1 Austrofundulus limnaeus
TGAGTGTTCAGGCAGGAGAGTGTTCAGGCAGGAGAGTGTTCAGGTGTGTGAGTGTTCAGGTGAGAGAGTGTTCAGGCAGGAGAGTGTTCAGGTGTGTGAGTGTTCAGGCANGAGAGTGTTCAGGCAGGAGAGTGTTCAGGTGTGTGAGTGTTCAGGTGAGAGAGTGTTCAGGCAGGAGAGTGTTCAGGTGTGTGAGTGTTCAGGCATGAGAGTGTTCAGACGTCAGTGTTCAGGTGAGAGTGTTCAGGTGTGTGAGTGTTCAGGCATGAGAGTGTTCAGACGTCAGTGTTCAGGTGAGAGTGTTCAGGTGTGTGAGTGTTCAGGTGTGTGAGTGTTCAGGTGTGTGAGTGTTCAGGTGTCTGTGTTCAGGTGTGAGTGTTCAAGCGTGAGAGTGTTCAGATGGGAGTGTTCAGGTGGGAGATTATTCAGGTATGTGTGTGTTCAGACGTCAGTGTTCAGGTATGTGTGTNTCAGGTATGTGTGTGTTCAGACGTCAGTGTTCAGGTATGTGTGTATTCAGACGTCAGTGTTCAGGTATGTGTGTTCAGGTGTGAGCGTTCAGGTGTCTGTGTTTAGGTGTGAGTGTTCAGGTGTGTGTGTTTAGGTGTGAGTGTTCACGTGTGTACCTGCAGCTCGCTGAAAAGCCTCTATGGCTTTGTCGATGCCGGCGGTCCCGGAGCGGTCCTGTCTCGCTCCGATCTGCGTGTGCAGAGCTCCGATGTTGAACAACACACTGCCTTTCTCGAAGGCCAGCGAACGCTGAGAGGACGGGACGCCCGTCAGAGAGTCGTACCTGAGACAGAAGACATTTACATAAAGACTAACTTCTACACATTAATTTATTTATACTTGTTTCCAGTCAGGTGTATCAAACCCCAGAAATGGAACATTTTATAGAAGTTGTTTTGTTTGTTTGTTTATTTGCTGTGTGGTCCATCCCCTAGTGCAGGTAATTTAACAGCATATCGTACCAGTGGAAATGAACACCCAGGTTCTTGTGAGCAGAGAAGAAGCGCTGGTCCAGGTAGTACAGCTGGTTGTAGTACTCCATCAGCAGCTCCAGACCAGCCTGGTTCCTGCTGGGCGTGCGCATCGCCTGAAACCCCAACAAAACGAAACCCAGAAACATTTTCACAGACGATTCCACTCAGTCAGAAACGTTACGGTCAGTTTGTTTTCAGGATCTGCTGCAGGAGGACTCTGATGTTCTCCAGCCAGGATCCAGGAGGATGAAAGAACATCATGAACCTGTCTGAGCTCCATCAGCTCCTTGATCTCCCCGTCATACAGACCGCTGTCCTCTCCGTAGTGCTCGCAGATGAAATCCTACACACAAAAATTAAGATTTTATTTAAGAATTCTTTGACAGAGGTCCTCATTCCACTAAAAAATGTCAAGTTTAATAACAGAAATGAGGATAATGATTGATAATCTACCTCTATCATGTGCGTTATCAAACTTTATGAGGATAATTTGATTTCATTTGATATAAAATCAATAAAAAAAAACACCACTAAAATCTACCTGGATAGGAAGAGTGAAGTCCACCTCTTTGGTTTCTTTCAGGCCAAGTGGGATCATGGGAACATTGATGGCCTCACTGGTTAGAAAACAAACGTGTGTTATTTATCACACGTAAACATCCAGCAGGTGTAGAAACACGAGACAAGTCAGCGCTGCCATCTGCGCATCTTAAACCCCATTGGGGGGCTCAGCTCTCTGCTTCATCCTGCTAATAAGCTAAAGTTAAAGCCAAGTATTAGCAATTACCCTCCCCAAATAACTCCCCCTCCCCCCACCACACACACACTCACAGTGACCACGAACGCACACACATGCAATGATGTCATTAATGACACTCTGATCAGGAGATTTCTCCTGCTCGTGACCTTCGGCTGCAGCAGGAAACAAGATCGTTTACGTGTCTGCACTCGTGGAAACACTTCCTGTGACCTTCACACAAACTGGACTCACTCGTTTCATGAAAAACACAACAATCTGAGGTTTTACAACACAAACAAGGAGGAACACACAGAGGAGAGGAGAACACAGGAGCTCAACAAGAGCTTGTTTTCACCAATTATAACTCTCGTTAGTTTAATGATGGTGACCTAGAAATCATGAGAAAAACAGACCGTGTGTGTGTGTGTGTGTGTGTGTGTGTGTGTGTGTGTGTGTGTGTGTGTGTGTG
>NW_013952491.1:1955076-1956660 GCF_001266775.1 Austrofundulus limnaeus
TGGTTTGAGAGTGGAGTAAAGGAAGCCATTTTTTTAAAGAAAAACCATCCACCATTAAACAGAGGTGGAGGCCTTCGTGCCCAGTTGTCCTCCTCCTACAATGCTGTTATTGCAAGTATGACTCCGCCCCCTGTGAGCAAAAGGTGTGAATCAGGACCCCAGTGATACCAACACAAAGAGGGAAAAAACAAAAACATGGGGACTTTGAGCCCCGCTTGCATTCACTACATACACATAACACGACACGGGTCAGGTGATGGGACACATGACCCTCTACGAACAATAGAGTCAATCAAGCCTATTGTTAGTCGATGGCCCTCTTTTGCATGTGACTAACCTGTTTGTCCAGGTGGAGGCAGTGCTTTTAAGGCTGAGTTCACCTGAAACTCATCAGACTAGAGATGGGATAAATGGGTCTTTGAAGGGATCCGGATCTTGGGGAGCCGTTTGTTTCATAGAGCCGTTCAAAAGAGCCGTTCAATTTTGAATGTATTACGTCATCACGTAGGGAAATACGTTACCTTTAGGTTTAGTTAGCCTTTTGTTATTTTTAGCTTCTCAGAAACATTTTTTATTTGACCTTTTCACTATTAAATTACTGATTTTAGCTTCTCACTAGCCTTTTGATATTTTTAGCTAACTATTTGCCTTTTAGGTAACATTTTTATTTTATTTTAGCTAGCCCTATGCAATTTTAAGCTTTTTGCCAGCCTTTTGCTACTTTTAGCTACTCACTAATCTTTCGCTACTATAAACAAAACACTTTTTGTAAAATAACCTAAACTTTGATCAAAAGGCCTTCTCTGTCAGCTCGTATGATCTGATTAACGTCTTGATGAAACTAAAAACAGACTACAAACATCAGCTAAAACTGAACTGACCTCTATCGTTTCATTCAACTTTAAAGATTTCACTTTTCTTTTGTTCCTCCTAAAATTTCAGCATTGTCCTCGATCCCTCCATTGGTCACTTCCTTTTCTAGTCTTAACACTAACACACACACCTATATCAAGAATCAGGCCAAAGGCAATCTGATTAGTCAGCTTTAACAGGGCTGCCAGATATCCCCGTCATACACACCCACTCACACGCACAGCATGCTGCAGCTTTTCAGGGGAAAACAACTCTTTCTTCACCGCTGCGTGAAAGAAGCTAAAAACAACTTTTTACGTCAACTCTGGAGATTTTTAAAAGCTCGTCAGCTGTTGCTGTGAAACAGAAACGATGGGCGCAGAGGATGTTGTTTTAATAAAACGCCGACAGACAAATGCTCTTTTTGGTTTCGAACATTTTAAAGCTTCCCCCCGCAGACCACCGCTCATTAAAAACAACCCGAGCTCTAAAGTGAAATAAATAATTAAATAAGAAGCTGGACATTTTCTCTGTGTTTATGTGGACCGCTCCAGATCACCAGGGAGGGGGAGGGCAGAGAATAAAACTGGCCGGACTAATCAGTGGGGGGATGAGCTTGTTGAAACTCCACCGGGAGTCTCTGCATGGGAACGGGCCGGGAGGCGGACACAAAGCCGGCTGATTACAGGCTGTGTGTGTGTGTGTGTGTGTGTGTGTGTGTGTGTGTGTGTG
>NW_013952491.1:1959665-1966849 GCF_001266775.1 Austrofundulus limnaeus
CACTTTGTGTTGGTCTTTCACATTAAATTCCAGTGAAATATATTTATGTTTGTGGTTGTAATYTGACAAAATATGGAAAAGTTCAAGGGGTATGAATACTTTTGCAAACCACTGTAAATTAAAAAATATATATATTAATATTCAGAAATATTTACACCAACACTGTACTTTCAGCCAAATTTCCACCAATAACCAGCCAAACTGCAAGAATAAACAAATATATCCTTATATCTTTCAAAGCATTAACATTCCACACAGCTTATAAAACCAGCAGCGAAAAAATATTTGTTTTTTACTCACATTTGATGCATATTTGTCCTCAAATAAGACGAAACTAGCGATTCAAAATGGCCGACCGGAAGTCTTTTTATCCAAACTTTTTTACTTCTCCTGGCCACAAAAATCACTTTTCCATGTCTTGAAGCACTCGAAACACTTAATAACAAATATATTTTCATCTTATCAGCAGGTTTAGTCAGATAACTGGCCAAAAAATGATGGAAAAAGCATTTTCCTGTGAGCGTGGCTGTCTTTGGTAGCGTAGCAATACTGCCTAAATATGGCGACCTACTCCATGTTTACCTTGTCCATCACTAAACAAAGTTCCCACCCCCTCAAACTACCAAATGAAAAGTACTGTGATTGGCTACACAGCTGTGGCATCAGAATGAAGCTCGGAGCTGATTGGCTGAATCTACAGTCAATCAAACCTAGGATGACGGAAACCAGAAGTTGGTCACTTCTTAAATATTATTGGCTCTGGACAGCCGATACGTGAACCCAGTTGGTCAAACGAGGTGTCAATCGAAAGAGGAGGGCTAGACGTCCATTTTGATGCATTGAACACGGACACAGGTTAAACGGAAGCACAGAAACGACATAAAAAAATAAAACGAAACAAAAACCGCACGTGGGCGTTCCGCTGAATGTTTTAAAGTTTTGACGTGGTTTCTGTCGACGTGAACAAACTCAGATTTATATTTTTGAGTCACCTGCAGCACATGTGTCTCCTTTTAAATTAGAGTTTTATTATCGTCATCAGGGGTGGGCACAGTTCCACTAATCCACTAATAACGGAACTAGCTTCTCATTTATTAGCTTTTTGCTAACTTTGGAAACTGTAGAAGATCTAAGCCCACTAAAAAATTCACAAGAATAGAACTTCTATTTTTATGCTGTTTATCACAAATTTAAAAAAAACTGTCTGCTCTTATAGGCAGCGCTGGACGTGTCAGGCACTGTGTGTGTTAGCATGTAGCACAGGGCTAGTCAACTAAATTTCTCCAGGGGCCACAGTTACTGCAGGTAAAAGCTGAGGGGCCGAACAGCCAACAATTAAAGTCATTATGTAAATAAACCAAGTATTACAAAGATGTGTTACCTTTGAGATTGTTTATTTTGTTGCATTTAATCATGAACACAACATACAGAACCCTGTGTAGTAAATGTAGTGATATTAAAACATCAAAAACAATAATACCACATTCTGCCTCTTATTTAACACAAATATTTTGACATCTCTGATTTGCCAAATTTTTAAAGCAATTTCATTTTCACTTTCATAGTTTTATCTTCAACTGCTTACTGTCTTTGCCTTTTCTTAAAGAACTTAGAGTAATTAAAGTAGAAAACTGGGGATTTGGTCTTAAGAGGTGAATGAACCAATTGGTGGGCCAAACTTTGGTCACCCCCGCGGGCTGACAGTCGAATAGCCCTGATGTAGCATCTTTAGCTGCTAAACTTCAAACTAAGAGTGTGAAAAATAAGTAATAAAACATTTAACAATATTTAAATAACAAATATAGATATTGATTTCATATAAAGTGAAAATATTTGTTGTTTGACTACTAAATAAAGACTTTGTCTAGAAATGCTTTTATTCTGAAAGGGGTAAACTGGACAGGGCCATAACAGGGATTTTAGGATGTTAAAAGATTAAAATATATTTTTGAACCTTTTAGTTGTCAAATATATCTTCATACCTGGAAAGGATAATGCAAATCTGGAGTATCAGAGAATTAGCCTAAAATGTAAGACTGTTTCTTTGTTGAGCAGGTTTGATTCAGAGGCTCCATTAGGGAGGCAGAGAGAAGCGCCTTGCTTTAATTAAGTTGCTCCTCCTCCTCCTCCTCCTCCTCTACAGTCCAGTGTTTATCAGTAAGGCAGCAGCCTCCTACAACAGGGAGTTTGGCACAGTGACCTGTTCATGTTCTCCAGAGAGCCACAACAAAAACCAGTCAGGACACAAACAGACTCACAGGGGTTTTTAGGATCAACAAGAAACCAACGGGTTTGGAGGGAAACCCAGACCTCTACAGAAAGTTCTGGGTCTGACACGAGGTCTACACATAGTGTGGACCCTCCTGATTTCAGTCGTTTAGATCCAGGATCTTCAGCTCATGATCCAGAACTCAAGTTTAAAACAGAGACCAGTAAATCAAGAGCTTTACCTTTCTTCACCACAYCAAACTGGAGCAACACCCTTCTACATTTAGGTTTTAGCTAGATTTTTTTTTTTTACTTTTAGCTTTTCACAAGCCTTTTGCTACTTTTGGCTAAAGTTTATTCCTTGCTTTTTAGCTAGTCTTTTACTATGTTAATGTTTTAGCTAGCCTTTTGCTAATTGTAGCTTTTCACAGACCTTTTGCTACTTTTAGCTGATGTTTATTACCTTGCTTTTTAGCTAGTCTTTTACTATGTTAAAGTTTTAGCTAGCCTTTTGCTACCTTTAGCTTTTCAAAGGCCTTTTGCTGCTTTTAGCTAACATTTACTACTATGAATTTTAGCTAGCCTTTTGCTTCCTTTGGCTTTTGACAAGCCTGTTGTTACTTTAAAACTTTATTACTTTGCTTTTTAGTTATTTATTTATTTTTTGCTAGGTTTAGGTTTTAGATAGCTTTTGCTACCTTTTGCTTTTCTCAAGCCTTTTGCTACTTTTGGCTAATGTTTATTACCTTTCTTTTTAGCTAGTCTTTTACTATGTTAAGGTTTTAGCTAGCCTTTTGCTAAATGTAGCTTTTCACAAGCCTTTTGCTACTTTTGGCTAATGTTTATTACCTTGCTTTTTAGCTAGTCTTTTACTATGTTAAGGTTTTAGCTAGCCTTTTGATAATTGTAGCTTTTCTCAAGCCTTTTGCTACTGTTGGCTAATGTTTATAACCTTGCTTTTTAGCTAGTCTTTTACTATGTTAAGGTTTTAGCTAGCCTTTTGCTACCTTTAACTTTTCTCAAGCCTTTTGCTACTTTTACTACTTTTAGCAAACATTTATTACTTTGCTTTTTAGCTAGTCTTTTACTTTGTTAAGATTTTAGCTAGCCTGTTGCTACTTTTGGCTAATGTTTATTACCTTGCTTTTTAGCTAGTCTTTTGCAACCTTTAGCTTTTCACAAGCCTTTTGCTACTTTTAGCTAACGTTTACTACCTTGATTTTTAGCTAGTCTTTTACTATTTTAAGGTTTTAGCTAGCCTTTTGCTAATTTTAGCTAACCTTTATTACTGTGCTTTTTATGTAGCCATTTACAGCATTTAGCTAAACATTAGTACTTTGACATGTAGCTAGCCTTTTGCTACTTTTAGCTTTTCACAGGCCTGTTGTTACTTTTAACCTTTATTACTTTGTTTTTTTAGCCTTTTTTTGCTAAGTTTAGGTCTTAGCTAGCCTTTTGCTACCTTTAGCTTTTCACAAGCCTTTTTCTACTTTTGGCTAATGTTTATCACCTTGCTTTATAGCTAGTCTTTTACTATGTTAAGGTTTTAGCTAGCCTTTTGCTAATTTTCGCTTTTCACATGCCTTTGAGCTAATACTTTTAGCTAATGTTTACTACTATGCATTTTAGCTAACCTTTTGCTACCTTTGGCTTTTCACAAGCCTGTTGTTAGTTTTAAACTTTATTACTTTGCTTTTTATCTCTCCTGTTACTATGTTTAGGTTTTATCTAGCATTTTGCTACCCTTAGCTATTCACAATGTTTTGTTACTTTTTGCTAATCTTTATTACTGTAGCGTTTTTCTACTTTTAGCTATCCCCACCCTTTCCCTTCCTTTAGTCACCCTTTATTATAGTGCTTTGTGGCTAGTGTTTTGATGCTTTTAGCTAACCTTAATGACTTTGCTGTACAGGGGGCTTTTTGCTACATATAGCTAAACTAAATTACTTTGACTTTTAGCTAGCCTTTTACTATTATTAGCTTTTCACAAGCCTTTTGCCATGTTTAGCTAACCTTTGCTGGTTCATATTTTTACCTAACCTTTTGCCTTGTTTAGGTTTTTGCTAGCATTTTACTAGCCTTTAGTTACTTTTCGCTAACCTTAACTATTTTCCCCTTTAGCTAGCCTGTTGTTTATTACTCGTTACAATTAATGAGGCCACCTCCTGCTCCCTCCTCCCATCACTGGTGAACAAGACTCTCAGATACTTCAACTCATCAGTTCAGCACCAAGTCACAACAAACAGCATCTCAGGGAACTGTACAAGAAAAATTACATAAATTATTCCAAGGAAGCCAGAAGATTGCATCAAATCTTTACCCAGTTGAGATAAAGATCCCCACCTGACCTGGATTAGTGTCCCCAGCTGAGAACCATGACCTCATGGTGGACAGAACTAAAGGAACAGGACCCCGAGGTCCCCAGCTGCTCACCTGAACAGGTTCTCAGCTCCGGCTCTCATGCGCATCTCCTTGTTGATCTGCTGGTTGATGCGAGCGCGGCGGTGCTGCAGTTTGCTGCGCTGCGTCTGAGCGAAGGGGTCGCAGCCCTGCGGTGGAAACCAGAGAAACACCAGAGTCCAGATCTCATTTAAAGACGAGGACCTAAAGGACCTAAAGGTTTCTGTTTTACTCCTTCAGCCTCAACAGTGACGTCATGAGAGTGATTCAAACTAAACTCAGGATTTTTACCTGCAGCTGACCTTCGAGTTCTTCAATACTCTCTAAAGCAGCAGAGTCAAACTCAGTTATATAAGGGGGACAAAATTTAAAACTTGGTCCAAGCCTTTTTGTCAATATTTATTGAAAAACAAATTATTCTTATAGAAATATTTTAATGAACTTCTATAAATAAGTAGCATTTAGAATAAACATAAGCTAAAAATAGACCAAAAATGAAATGTAGAAAGACTCATCATTAGAATTTATTTTTTTTGCCTTATTCTTTATCATCATTTTAGTTTATTATTTCTTAGAGATACATATTATCACAATCCAGCAAATCAGGTAAAAAGAAAAACCCTCACTTAAAATCCAGTTATTTGATATTAAAATAAGAAAAGAATACAGGAAAATATATTTAAAGTTGATTATCTTCAACTCTTTCCACAACAAAATCTAAAATTACTGAAACATTTATAGTTAATTGTCTTGACTCTAAAGTATTAACTTTGGAACCAGATAAAATGTTAAAGAGGGCCATATTTGGCCCGTAGGGCCTGAGTTTGACACATAAAGTTAAACAAATGTTCTGTATTTGAGGTGCTGAGTGTAAAATAAAATGTTGAAACACATTTATCATTATTTAGTTTGCTTTTTGTAAAAAACTGCTCAAACATTTTATTGTTATTTAGCTCACTGTTCTTACAAGTTTGCTAATTTTTACTAAATGTTAAATTTAAATGTTATATAATATGTAAATATTAAATTTTTTAATTCTAAATGTGTAAATCTAAATCTAAAATTTTAATCTTTAACGTTGAATGCAGGTTTGCTCTTGGTGCTCGGCTCTTGTTATGAGTTGCTAATACTGCTAGCGCTGCTAACGATGCTAACGATGCTAATGCTGCTGAAGCCAGCATTTAAAATCTAAATTCAAAATGTGTTTATTGAAAACAATACGGGTGGTACCTGTGGTCCGGCAGCTGGGACACCAGTTGGATGTCTTGTAGAGAAGTGTTAGCAACAGTAGTAGGATTAGCAGCGTTAGCAGTTCTCCTTGTCTCAGGATGATGACATCATAACAAGAGCCAAGAACCAACAGCAAAGGCTGTTACTGTAAACTTTAACATTTAGCCACAACGTTTATTTAACTTAAATTTACACATTTAGACTGAGGATTTAATATTTACATGTGTTATTTAACATTTAAATTTAACATTTTATTTTACGTTTGGCTCCTTGTATCTGTGATGGTATGGTAATAAATCATCTTTCACTCAAAACTGTTTAAATCAATTCTCCCCATTTTAAATGAATGGTGACGTCATTTCGGACAGCCTTGTACTCACGGGTTAAACGCAGATAAAAATGAAAGCAAACAGCTCAGTTAAGAGTTAAAAATGAGCCAAAGGTGAGGAAACAAAACAGATTATCTTCTGCACAAAGCTCCTGAGGTTCTGATCTGTCTTTAAAGGAGGAAACGAGCCTTTCCTGGAGGATCTGAACCGACTGCGGGGGGCTTAAAGTCGGGCTCACCTTGCGGATGCTCCCGCCGCCGTCTGTGGGCAGCATTACGGGCATGTCGTCATCCGAAGCTCCGTCTGACACAGAGTCCAACTCCCTGCGAAGGAAAACAACATTTACACGATCATTAAAAATGATTTAAATCAAGTCTTAAACTCTTTTTATCCGTCATATATCCCGTCTGAAGGCGGACTGTGAGCTAGCTAACGGGCGGGGAGCACTTGCCTGGTAGCAGGTTCCTCCATCGTAAAACCAACAAACACCGGCGCTTTAAAACTCCTCACATCCCTCCCGGTTCTTTCCACCGACTTTTTATCAATCCAAAAAACACACAAACGTGTCAGAGAAACGCCCCACGCGTGTTTCTCCTCTGCTGGACACGAACCAACGCCAAATCTCCGCTGTTTGACGCGACCTTATCCTCTGTTTGCAGACTTGTTGCGTGTGGAGCTGCTGGAAAAAAAATAGGAAAAAAAAGGAGCTTACTTTTTGTAGAGGGCGGGGCATGAGCGAAGGTACTGACCAATCAGAAAATGGTATTTTGTAAGCGACGGCAGAAAGGACCAATCAGAAGGAGGACAGTCCAATCTGACCAATCACAAGTTGTCTACAAGTCCCGTTTACTCCTCAGCCGTTGTTATAGTAACGAGAGGGGCTGTGGCTTTGTGCGCGAGCTCCATGTTTATTTATTTTATATTAAGAGCTTTAGTTTGTAACTGATTGTAACTGATATAGTTTGGTTTTATCTACAAAATGATCAAATGTCAGCGTCGTTTCATGTTGTTAATAAT
>NW_013952491.1:1970391-1971709 GCF_001266775.1 Austrofundulus limnaeus
GTACATTTGAGGTTAAACAAATGTTCATAATTGATATAAATAAATTACAAGTTAAAAGGGGCATGGACATTTCTCTTTTTCGTTTCGAAAAAATATCGAACCGAACCGTGAATTTCCTGTATCGTTGCAGCCGTAAAATGCATMACTCATGTTTTAAATAAACATGCTGATATAATCAGCTTTAGTTGTATTTGTTTCTTATAATTGAATCATTGCTGTGATTGTTGCACAAAGCTCCATCTGTGGACAGAAATCTAATTAATTTGGTTCCTAATGGGTTAAAAGAGAAATATACAGTATATACTGTGAGATTTGTTTTTTTTATTATGTGCAATAACCTGGATATTCATTAAGAACAGGTGTGTATTTGTGAACACCTCATCAGATACAGAAAAGYTGATGTAATGTAGATTTGTCTCTGGCTGTGGAGGATGCAGGAGCACACAGACAGGTCTGAAGGGGGCAGGTTACCTGTGGGTGGAGGSAGGGGAGGCCTCTCTCACCAGATTCAGACAACAACCCTCAGCTGAGTGCAGCCAACGATTCGAACGAAGACAGGGAGTGAAGGTGATGAAAAATTTAAACAGGTTGTAACGTGTGACCTGTCAGGTGAGATCCATCTTCTGCTGGACTTCCTGTCAGGTGAGGAAGTGATGAACAGAAACTGTTTTATCCTGTTAGTTTCAACAAAAATAAACATAAAACCCTCTGTTGTTGTTCACGATCACATCATGATTTGGTGAAACCGTCCATCAGCACYTTCCTCAAGGTGACTGCAGAACCTTTACTGGGTTGGGATGAAACAGCAGAGATAAGGATCAGTGGTGTTCCAGGAGGACGCGAGTGAAACGCTCCACGGTTTGACCTTACACAGTCTGAGGCCTGAAGACGTTCTAAGAATAAAATCAGCACATGGTACGCTCCTTTTCTTTGTTCCTCTTTGTGTTTCTAAACAGACCAAGTCTGCTCCTGTTCAGAGCCCAGTCTGACCAAGATTTATCCACATGTTCAAAACACGGGACTTCAAGAATCCAGGACCCGAGACCCATAAATACTGACACAACTGTCCAAAAGGATCGGTCCAGTTTGGATGTACTTTGGTCTACAAGCAGGCCAGCAAAATGACTCGCTTTGCAAGGAAATGGATCATTATAACCAGAGTTGTAAGTACATTTTGATTTGATTTGATTTATTAATTTAACAGGAAAAGATTATTTAAAATCAAGCCTGACTCAGCATAATTGCTGTTTTACAGCAGGTTCCTGTTCTGCAGCACATAAAACACTCAGAATTACAGCATCACAATCACATCATTATA
>NW_013952491.1:1973465-1976442 GCF_001266775.1 Austrofundulus limnaeus
GCAAGGTAGATGATATTTACCAAAGTTAGGATAACTTATGGTCGATGCTTGTATACACGCCATAGGACGCTTGTGTGCTGTTGTTTTTTGACATGAGACCAGTTGGTCCTATCATACACTGGTCACAGTGGCTCAATGTTGGAACCGAAGAGTGTTTGAAGACACCCTCACGTGTGAAGGTTCTGGTCAGAAACCTCTACACAGGTTCTCCTGCAGGATCCCAAGGTTTTCTCAGCCCAGAGAGGAGATACAATCCTTCCAGAGAGTTCTGGGTCTGTCTCACGGTCTCTTGTGGGTCCCCGGATGACGGGTCTAACGTTGAGCCTGTCCCACCTATGAAGGAAGATCAMTTCAGCCACTTGGATCCAGGATCTGCTTTGGTCACGATCCAAACCTCAAGACCACTGTTGAGGTTTGGAACGTAGACAGACCAGGAAATCCTTTTGACTTAACTTTTTCTTCACCACGACCGACCGAAACAACATCCTCATTACTGAGACCCTGCTGGCCTGCATGTGGACTAAAGTATGTCCAAATCGGACTCAGCTTGTGCTAGCTTGAAGGGAAAACAACAAAAAATTGAAGCCATTTTTGCACAAAATCCTGTTTTTTGACCATCACTCAGAAACAAGACGTCCAGATACCCGAACTTCTGTGAGTTCATGTAAAAATAATTTGCTCCATCCAATAGACCCTCTTTAAGAGCACACCTGGTTTAGATCACAGTGAAAGAAGAGAAACTGATGAAAATGTTATTTATCACAAGTGATGTCATCATCAGCCCTAAATGCAGATATAAACCCAACATTTGGCAAGTCGCCAATCTACCAGAGATTTTACCCATAAGTTCATTTATTTTATTTATAAAAAGATCACAGAGACTAACAAACAGTTTGAAAACAAAARGATTTTTTGCAAGCTTTGTTTTTTTAGTGCAGGTGTTTTTACATTTAACCCAACAGGTGCAAAGATTTTATTCAGTTTCTCCTCAGATGTGTGCAGTCAGTGACTTCCTGTTCAACATCTTCTACTTTCAGAGCTCCTGTTTGTGCAGGAGATCACAGAATGATACATCCCGTTAGCGTTAGCTCGGGGTGGTGTTAGCAGCAGCAGGCAGCCCTTAAACGTGAGGTCATCCAGGTGAGCAGATATCAAACAAGTGCACAGAGGTCAAACAGGTGAGCAGAGTTCAAGCAAGTGAGCAGAGGTCAAACAGATGGACAGAGGACAAAGAGGTGAGCAGAGGTCACCCAGGTGAGCAGAGGTCAAACAGATGGACAGAGGACAAACAGGTGAGCAGAGGTCACCCAGGTGAGCAGAGGTCAAACAAGTGAGCAGAGGTCAAACAGATGGACACAGGACAAACAGGTGAGCAGAGGTCACCCAGGTGAGCAGAGGTCAAACTGATGGACAGAGGACAAACAGGTGAGCAGAGGTCACCCAGGTGAGCAGAGGTCAAACTGATGAGCAGAGGTCAAACAGATGAGCAGAGGTCAAACAGGTGAGCAGAGGTCAAACAGGTGAGCAGAGGTCAAACAGGTGAGCAGAGGTCAAACAGATGGACAGAAGACAAACAGGTGAGCAGAGGTCAAGCAGGTGAGCAGAGGTCACCCAAGTGAGCAGAGGTCAAACAGGTGAGCAGAGGTCAAGCAGGTGAGCAGAGGTCAAGCAGGTGAGCAGAGGTCACCCAAGTGAGCAGAGGTCAAGCAGGTGAGCAGAGGTCAAACAGGTGAGCAGAGGTCACCCAAGTGAGCAGAGTTCAAACAGGTGAGCAGAAGTCAAACAGGTGAGCAGAGGTAAAAAAAAAAGTGAACAGATATCAAACAGGTGAGTAGAAGTCAAACAGGTGAACAAAGGTCAAACAGGTGCGCATGTTTGTGTTTCCAGCAGCAGCGTCACAGGAAGCTCTGACCCATGTCTGCAGGATATTCAGGATGATTGTGTCAGTATTTATCTGTGAGAAAGTCTTTTTTTCATTAAAGCTTATTTTATTTTTTAAAAGCTCAAAAAAAAAAAGAGAATAAAGTTACTTTTTTACTCTGATTGATCCAAATGAAGCTGATCTCAGCAGAAAAGTTGTTCCAAACATCAGCATCTCCCCTCCGGCTCAGTGCCACACCTGTGCCACACCTGTGCCACACCTGTGACACCTGCAGGCCATGCAGCAGTGGACGAAGCTTCCATTTGTCTGGACAAACGTGGAAATCCACTGTAAACACGTGCTGCCAGATTTCTCCCAGGGAGGACCCTGAGGTCCCAGTTTAGGTTCCGGGGTGAGAGTCGGGAGGACCCGGCTGCACCAGCGTCTCGTCCACGGTGACCACGGTGTCCTCCGGTCCACTCAGGTCCAGGCAGCTGTGGTGGTTCAGCTGGACGTGGTTGGTATCCAGCAGCCGAGGCCTCTCGGCCAGCTCCGTCATGTTGCTGGTGATGCAGTTGATCTCTGGGTGGTTGTGGCTGGCGGCTCGGCGGGAGCTCAGTGTCCAGTCTGAGGGGACACAAAGGGAGGGTTAGTGTCTGTCTGAGGACGTCAACGAGAAAGGTCATGACTGTGTTCGATGCAAGAGAGAGATTTGATACAACACAGGCGCCTCAGATGATGTGACAGCCAAACGAACCAAAAACAACAGATTCCAGTTTGTTAATGTTAATAATGAATCTTCTTCTTACACCAAAGTTGGTCATGGAGTTCCTCAGGGTTCAGTGCTTGGACCAGTCCTCTTTACTTTARACATGCTTCCATAAGGTAAGGTTACCATGGGATAAATGTCCATTGTTATGCTGATGATACTCAGTTATATTTATCCATGAAACCTGATGAATCCAATCAGTTACTTAAACTACAAGCATGTCTTACAGACATAAAAACATGGACGACTCTTAACTTTCTGCTTCTAAACTCAGATAAGACAGAGGTTATGGTTTTTGGACCTGAACATCTTAGGGATCAACTTTGCAGCCTTTCACCTCCTCTGGA
>NW_013952491.1:1980377-1982225 GCF_001266775.1 Austrofundulus limnaeus
ATGGAACTGAAAGTGAAAGTAGTCAAACTGAATTTTTAATAAACCAAAATACAGTTTCAAAACAAATTAATTCAGTTTTAAAACTTTAAATTCGGTTTCAATTAAGTGAAATTTATTTTCAAACCAACGCATTTAATTTCAAATTCTGCACATTCAGATTCAACTCCTGTTGGCACAGGATTTATCCTATATTGTTCCTCCTCGTCACTTTGCAACATGAACTTCTCCGTGTCGTCTTCATATTCAGTCACACGTGAACATCAGGCTGCTGCGCTTTTATTTTGAAGGCCATGCACTCATGTTGTTTTCACAGGATCTTTTTTATCTTTCCCCAGGTGAGGAGAACAGCTGCAGAATGCAGACGCTCCACATTTACACCTTTACTGAAAGCCCCGGACAGTCCTGTGTATGTGTGTGTGTGTGTGTGTGTGTGTGTGTGTGTGTGTGTGAGGTCTCTGCGGCCACACTAAGTGCTGCAGGCTGTGACCCACGTCAGCTCGGTTCTTCACCTGGCTCGCTGCTCTCGCCGCCGTCACCTTCAGCCACCATCGACCTGCCTCCACCTGCAGGAGGAGGAGGAGGAGGAGACACAGGAAGTGATGAAGACAACATGTGGACACGAGTGGACAGGTGGACACAGACACAGCATCGGTTTAATTCAACAGGACACTGATTCTCTATCTGTTTCCTGTGGGAAAATATCTTTTAAATACAGAAATTTATTGATTATTGTCACAGAACAACTAAAGGTTTCAGTTCAAATAATCAGTTTTTAACTAAAATTATTTATCCTCTAAGCTTCATCAGGTTTTATTTTCTTCAAAAAGCAGCGTAATGTTTTTCATTCTCTCTAAATAAGTAATAAAACTTTGTCTTCTGCCATCCTTTAAAGTATCAGAAAAATTAATTTACATGATTTGAATCATTTAAAGGGCCTGTGACATCAATTTTTTGTAATTATTATGAATGCATTTTTGGAAAGATAACAATTATAATATATGTTGCAAAACAAATTTCATGTCGCTGAGATGAACAGTTGTTGAGATATTTGCATGTGAAGAAACAGGAAGTGATGTCAGAGAGGAATGTCTGCATGTGAACAGAGCATACAAAGCTAACAATACAATGGTAGAGAAGAAACTGTTGTTTCTTTAGATTATTTTGAATCTCTTTCAATGAGAGATGAAGAAGAGTTAAAGTTTAAATAATTTTGTTTAAATAAACAAAAACCAGATTTAATTTTATTAATGAGTTCCCCTTTGATGTCACTTCCTGTTTCACTTTGCCTTAGCCAACTTCAAAGGAAAATATGCCAATTATGTGACAAAATGTGTAAAATCCTGTATACTATGCCAATTTTCTTAAGTATAGAGATGTTTTCTTTGACTTTATGTACTTGAAGGATACGCAGGCACTTTAAAACTTATCATTAATAAAAAATAAAACAGCTTTAATCTGAAATATTTTTTACTCATCATATCTGGGTGTTAAAACGAGTCTTAAAGGGACCCCTGATAAGTTGTAACATTAAACGTTATTTGATAAACATTTATTTTAACTGTAAAATAAAGACTGTAAAAATACTGTAGGATGTTTAGTTTTGTAAATTTTTAAAAATTTATTTCAACACGGATGGAGCCATTTTATTTACACACAAAGCATTCTGGGTAATTGATGACGTGGATAGGTCCTCGGTGCGAGGCTGCTAGCGAGCTATATCCACCCTGACAATTCACCTTGGACAATATCCTTTGTGCTAGCGTTCACGCTATATTGCCTTATATGTATTAGCTCGGTGCTAGCACGACAAACGAACTAAACTGTTGTCCTCCATCCATATTTTCAGTT
>NW_013952491.1:1983455-1987354 GCF_001266775.1 Austrofundulus limnaeus
CACACACACACACTCACCCACAAAGTCGTTGAGAACATCTTTGACCAGGTGTCCAACTATCGCGTACGCCACGGCCACGACCACCAGCGCCGCCATGACCAGGTACAGGACTGCCCTGGGCAGCGGGATGGGGTCTCGCGCGGGGCTCCTGTAGTCCGGGAGCAGCAGGTCCCCCTCAGAGAACTGCAGGATCTGCTCCATGCCCGACGTCTGGTTGGGGTCCAGAGGCGGGGGGCTCGCGCTCAGCGCGGCGCCGTCGGGCTGCAGGGAGCTCACCACGGTGGGGGTCACGGTCCGCGCCTTGTCCAGGACCACCAGACCCGTGGTCTGGTTCACCAGGGGCAGGATCCGGGACAGGAAGTAGCTCCAGTCCTTGATGGCGCTCGTGTTGCAGACGAACATGGTTTCCTCCATCATCAGGTCCCGATCCGCAGAGACAGCGCGCCAAAAACCCAGATCCTTCCAGGAGACCCCCGCAGGTGGGGTTCTGTTGTCCCGCGGGTCCGATCAGGTGGGAGGACGGGAGGTGGGGGGTCTCCGTCCAGCTCGAGCTCAGGAGCGAGTCTGAGGAGTCCTCCTGCTGACGGAGGGCGCGACGCGTCACTGACGGGAGGCGCAACTTTTACGCACAACTTCAACCCGGGATCTGGTGCCTGCAGAACCTCAGAACCGAGACCAGAGACCAGAACCGAGACAGAGACCAGAGCAGGGTGGTCTGAGCTGCAATGTCACCTGCAGAGGAGGAGGAGGAGGAGGAGGAGGAGGAGGAGGAGCAAACAGCCAGGATGTTGGAATAAAACGGAGCAGGAACCCTGAGCTCCTCCTGCAGAGTCCAGGATCAGAACCTGCAGGAGTCACGAGACGTCCTGCACTGCCCCCCGGATCCAAGTGGATCAGGACTGATGAGAGACCAGAGCCTGGACAGGTAGAGCCACGCGCTGCAGGACAGGTGAGTTTTTTTTTAACCTTCTGCTGATCAGGAGGTGTTTTTATTCAGACTTCAGTTACAGAGAGATAAAAACAGATGAAAGGTTTTATTACAGTTTGTTTGGGTTAAACCTGTTAATATGAGCATCGATCTGTTTGTTGGATTATAAAACTGAGGCGCCAAAAATAAAATGTAAAAAAAAAGTCATTAACATACTTTCATTAATTAGCTCACTTTTGTGACATTTCTACTATTTTATTGTAACTTATATTGTTCTTACATTTTATTATTATATATATTTTTACTAAATGCTACATTTAAATGTTAAATAATACATGTAAATGTTAAATCCTAAATCTAAATGTTGTAGATGTTAAAATTTACATCGATGTTGGGGCTCTGTTGTTATGATGTCATCTACCTGAGACTAAAGCAACCTAACACTGCTAACACTGCTAACTCTGCTAACACTGCTAACTCTGCTAACACTGCTTACTCTGATAATACTGCTAACTCTGCTAACTCTGATAACACCGCTAACACTGATAACACTGCTAACACTGCTAACTCTGCTAACACTGCTAACATTGCTAACTCTGATAACACCGCTAACACTGATAACACTGCTAACTCTGATAACACTGCTAAATCTGATAACAATGCTAACTCTGATAACAATGCTAACTCTGCTAACACTGCTAACTCTGATAATACTGCTAACACTGCTAACTCTGATAACACTGCTAACTCTGCCAACACTGCTAACTCTGCTAACACTGCAAACTCTGCTAACACCGCTAATTCTGCTAACACCGCTAATTCTGCTAACACTGTGAACTCTGATAACATTGCTAACACTGCTAACTCTGATAACACTGCTAACTCTGATGACACTGATAACACCGCTAACACTGCTAACTCTGCTAACACTGCTAACTCTGCTAACACCACTAATTCTGCTAACACTGCGAACTCTGATAACACTGCTAACTCTGATGACACTGATAACACCGTTAACACCGCTAACACTGCTAACTCTGCTAACACTGCAAACTCTGCTAACACCGCTAATTCTGCTAACACCGCTAATTCTGCTAACACTGCGAACTCTGATAACACTGCTAACACTGCTAACTCTGATAGCACTGCTAACTCTGATAACACTGCTAACTCTGATGAGACTGATAACACCGCTAACACTGTTAACTCTGCTAACACTGCTAACTCTGCTAACTCTGCTAACACTTCACTATAAGACATCAAACGTGCAGTTGCAGCAGGTGTTCGAGTTGCACTTCAAACGACGATGACGTTTGGGCAGAACTAATCTAAATATTAGTTGCACTAACCCTAAAGCACTAACTCAAATATTTAAGTCCCCTAATTCTAAAGCACTAACACATTGAAAAATTAGCAAAAGCTAATTCTAAAGCACTAATATAACCCAGTTGACACGTGGAACATTCTTCAGAGTCAACACAAGACAATATTTACTGTGTGCAGAATGTTGTCACTTAGTGCCCTTACTTGGGCCAAATGGGAGTCACCTGCAGGCCACATTTGGCCCGCGGGTCTTTAGTTTGACACGTGACATAATATCTGACAGCTTTCACCTCAACTGTGAACAATAATGTTGATCAATAACATTTAAAGACCTCAGTTAGTGCTTCTAAATTTAGCCCATAAATTTAGCAAGTGCTAATCCACTAATAAATTTTAAAAAATATCAAAAGCCCTAAAGCACTAATCAAGAAATTAGTTCCCCTATTAGTGCTTTAGGGGAACTGTGCCCACCACTGCTTTTTATGCAGCATTAGCAGTTAGTTTTGTTGCAGTGGTTAGGATTGTTAGCATCAGTTAGCTTCATTAGCAGCAGTTAGCAGTGTTAGTAGCAGTTAGCTTCATTAGCAGCAGTTAGCATCGTTAGCAGCAGTTAGCTTCATTAGCATCAGTTAGCATCATTAGCAGCAGTTAGCTTCATTAGCAGCAGTTAGCATCATTAGCAGCAGTTAGATTCATTAGCAACAGTTAGATTCATTAGCAACAGTTAGATTCATTAGCAGCAGTTAGCATCATTAGCAGTAGTTAGCGTCATTAGCAGCAGTTAGCTTCATTAGCAGCAGTTAGCATCATTAGCAGCAGTTAGATTCATTAGTAGCAGTTAGCATCATTAGCAGCAGTTAGCATCATTAGCAGCAGTTAGCGTCATTAGCAGCAGTTAGCATCATTAGCAGCAGTTAGCAGTGTTAGTGGTTGCTTTTGCCTCAGAATGATAAGAGCCAAGCACTTTTTATAAGTATTATTTAACATTTATTTTAAAAAATAACTAAAAATAAGAACAGTGAGCTAAAAAAAATAATAAAATGTGGGTTTTTAAATAGATTTTACATAAAGTTAGCTAAATAAAGAAATGGGTTAGTGACATTTTTAACTGTATATTTTTCACCTGACTCTACATGTAAACAAAGCTGTGAGTCGTGGTGGACAGCAGCGTCCACAGAACCTTCTGGAGAGGTTCTGAAGCCCCTCAGACCGGGGAACACCTGGTTTTTCAGACCTAATAAAGACTCTGCAGCTCTTTACACAGGATCTCATCAGGAGGTGAACGAACTTTAGCTCAACATCTGCATGAATGGAGATCAACTGAGTTAAAGCCATTTTTGTTTGGTAAGAGTGATTAGTAAAAGCAGCCTTTTAAAATCAATCCATCCATGTATGAATTTCATTTAAATTCATTCACTTGTTCCTGAGATTTTACAGGAGGAAATGTTAAGAAGCAAAACTAGTGTTTGAATCAGAATCTGAGCAAATTCCAAAATAAAAGTCTTCCTGAGACTGAAAAATGAGGAAATCTCAAAGGTTTGTTTTTTCAAACCATTTAATCTTTAAAATCTGGGTTGTTTTTTGTCTTTAGGAAGCAGCTGCTGGAGAGTATCTGTGTAACAGAGTGAGGAAGAGGAGGCCCTCCTCC
>NW_013952491.1:1987413-1989166 GCF_001266775.1 Austrofundulus limnaeus
AGCTTAAATTGTAAAAACAGAAGCTTAAATTGGCAAAACAGGGGCTAAAATTAGTAAAACTAATTAAAATTAGAAAAACAAAAACCAAAATTAGCAAAACAGAAGTTAAAAATAGTAAAACTAAAGATAAAATGAGCAAAACAGAAGCTAAAAGAGCAAAGCAGAAGCTAAGATTAGTAAAACTATAGCCCAAGTTTAACAAAACTGTAAAAAAAAATAAAAATAAAAAAGCAGCAGGCTAAAATTATTAAAAGCAAAATTAAAACGAAAAGCCTAAAAAAAAAACAACTTTTACTGCTTGAGTTTGCATGTTCTCTCCGTGCATGCGTGGGTTTTCTCCGGGTACTCCAGCTTCCTCCCACAGACCAACAACATGGCTGTCAGGTTAACTGGTAACTCTAAACTGTCCCTAGATGAGAGTGAGTGGTTGTGTGTCCCTGTGTGTCCCTGTGATGGTGACACCTGTCCAGGGTGACCCCGCCCCTCAGTGACCCTGACAGGAAGAAGCAGGTATAGATGATGGATGGATAAAATTAGCAATAAGGTAGTTGCAACGTTAAATTAGCACAACAGTAGCTTAAAGCTAAATTTAGCAAAACTGTAGCAAAAAAAAAAAAAACCTAAAATTTGTTAAACAGCAGCAACAAGCTAAATTGATGAAAACTAGCTAAAAGCCTAAATTAATAAAACTGTGGGTAAAATAAAAATCAGCAGAAACAGCTGAAAGCTAAAATGTGCAGAATAGTAGCATGAATAGTTTTGATATGTTAATGTATTATTATAGAAAAACATTTAAAGAAAAATCATCAGTTTAATGTCTGAAATGAAGAAAATGTCATTATTTACTGTATAAAACAATGTTTTAATGTTGGGCTATGATGTCATGTACTCTATTGTAGGGGTAACCCTGGTGAAAAAAAACTTTATTATTATTATTATTATATTTATTCAGACTTTCTAATAAACTCAGTAAAAATCAGAAATAAATAAAATCCTAACAGGTGTATTCGTCTGCTGAGACGACAGCTGATATCTGAGCTGTGGCTGTGTTCTGATGRCAGCTTGGATCTTTGTGAAAACCAACATCTGAACATCCTCAGGTGACACAAAATCTGGACCTAAGTCCTCGGTCCTGATCCTGCTGTCACAGCAGAGGTTTTAATCTCATGACAGAAAGATCCCGCACTCAGGAGCAGATTAATTTACAAAATGGACTTTACCGTCGCATTATCATCTCAATCCTCCAAATGGACAAATATAAAAGCAATAAATGAATGTAGGAACGGTCATTTCTGACGTTAGTCTGAACATTTTCAGGGTTGGTCTTCATCTGAGGACTCAGAAGGACCGATGAGGGGGACATGTTGACAGGAGACCACGGACAGAGGAGACAGTTTCATCTTAAAGTCCAACAACAACAACAGGGTTTAACAACAAAACTGTTCACGTGACTTCACTTTGAACACATCAGGTTTACTGAAAGCAGAAAAAACAGAAAAATAAGTAGAAAAAAATAAAAATGTGTCAGAAAAACTGAATAGAATCGTTAAAAGAGCAGAAACAAGTTGGATTTAAAAAAAATTGTATAGGTCCTCTGGACGGGTTCTTCTCTAATGAAACGTTTCGTCTCTCCTCCAAGAGACTTCTTCAGTCTGAGAGTTTCAGGCTAAATTCAGGCTTTTAAGTCCTGCCTCCATGTGAGAGCAATATTGTATATGCTGTTAAGTGCCAGGAGGACTGCGACCAGTTATAC
>NW_013952491.1:1990196-1996426 GCF_001266775.1 Austrofundulus limnaeus
GTAAATCAGTCTGAAAACAAGATGAAAAAGACTTTTTGTCTGATATAAGATTTTAAACTTGGTTAGATGGACAGTTTTTGCAGTAAGCTGAAATTATCACTTAAAGGTGAAGTTAGTAGAAAAAAGCTAAAATTAGCTAAGTAGCAGCTTACAAGGCAGAAAATGTATTAAATTAGCATAAAAATGCCGAAAGAAACAAAAAAGTGTTTAAATTAGTCAAATAGCAGAAAGGAGCAGAAGCTGAAATAGCAGGAAAAAACAGCTAAAATTTGAAGGCACCAAAGAAGGCTGAATTAGCATAAAGAAAAAGATCAAAAGGTAAAAACTGTTGTAAAGATTTATAAATATTTTAAAGGGTTTGAAGGATGGAGGACGCTCTCTTCATTTTTAGTGAGAAAAAGTGGCCAAAAAAAAAGCTAAATAGCAGAAAAAGTACAAGTTGTTGAAATACTAAAAGTCACAGCAGCCATGACATTAATGAGCTGAACTTTTTCATGTTTTAAATGTTGAAATGGATCAAAAACGTCTCATTTAGGTAAAGTGTAAAAAACCTGAGATGTTCTGGTTGTTAGAGCCCTGAGTGTTCCTGCTGCTGCCTGTGGCTCTGACCTCTGTGGTGGTCTCAGATGACCTCTGTGGTGGTCTCAGCTGACCTCTGTGGTGGTCTCAGCTGACTTCTGTGGTGGTCTCAGATGACCTCGGTGGTGGTCTCAGCTGACTTCTGTGGTGGTCTCAGATGACCTCTGTGCTGGTCTCAGCTGACCTCTGTGGTGGTCTCAGCTGACCTCGGTGGTGGTCTCAGCTGACCTCTGTGGTGGTCTCAGCTGACCTCTGTGGTGGTCTCAGCTGACTTCTGTGGTGGTCTCAGATGACCTCGGTGGTGGTCTCAGCTGACTTCTGTGGTGGTCTCAGATGACCTCTGTGCTGGTCTCAGCTGACCTCTGTGGTGGTCTCAGCTGACCTCGGTGGTGGTCTCAGCTGACCTCTGTGGTGGTCTCAGCTGATTGGAGCGTCGCTCTGATCGATGCAGATTAATGAATTCCCCTCGCGCTCTCGCCTCTGTGCCTGCCTGTCGCTCAGCAGTCGCTCCGGTCCTCCAGCCGCCGTCAGGAATCACTAAACAGCTTCTGGTTGTGAAACAGCAGCAGAGTTTACAGTGTCTGAATCAGCCGAAGGCAGCAGYACAGCTGAGTGACGACACTCAGCACAGATTTATTTTCATTATTTGAGTCTCTGGTGCTGTGATGAAAGAAAAACCTCCAGAAAATGGATTTTATTTTCTGTACTGCCCCTTTTTACCCCGGTCTTTATTTGCCTCTGCTCTGTCATCTCGGACGACCTTGCAGGACAGATTTAATGAACAGAAATGTGCTGCAGGAACCGGGGGGCTCCTGCAGACAGAGGGGGATTCCCCTAAGCTGGGAACTCTGCAGGATCTCAAACAGAGACATGACTTTGCAACTTCTCACATATGTAGGTAATAAATCCCTGTCAGATCCAGGGCAGAGCACAGAGCAGGATGTCAGGATGGACAGTGATGTAATCTGGTCCTGGATTAAAACTGGAGACAGAACCAGAATCAACCATTAGCATCTTAGCTTCTCCATCAGAACCAAACCAGAGAACTGCAGCGACACGGTCAGTAAAAACTGCTTTATTTTCTCAATTTGAGGGAATCAAAACTGGTCTGGTCTTTACCAGATTATAAAATCAATCAAATCTAACCTGAAGTGATCAAAAACACAGATTCTGCTGAGTCATGGTTTATTAAACATGAAAGTTCCTGTGATGTGATGTGATGGGCATAACCTTCAACTACAAACTGTCAAAGAAAACACAATTCTCAGGAAACCTGGCGTCATAAAGATAATTTTAACTGGCAGATTTTCTTTTGAACTTGGTTCAAAGTGAAACAGGAAGTGACATCAAAGGGGAACTTCCTGGTCTTTGTTTATAAGAAACAATCTGAACTCTGACTCTTCATCTCAATAGAGACTCAAAATAATTTAAAGAAGCATCAGATTCTTCTCTACAGTCTGTGTTGTTAGTTATTGCTGGGTGGCAGTCATGTGACCCGGATGATACGTCAAATTCAGATGGGGGGGGGGGGGGGGGGGGGGGGCTGGTTCAAAACAGCAAAATGGATCACAATGCAACCGATTCTCACTCCCGACTCGTCAACATATTGACGCTTGTTCACGTAGCCGTCTGCATCCAGCAATATGGAAGGCCGTTCTATTCACAAACACGTGACTTCTAACACGTGATCAACACGTAAACAAGTGATCAACACGTAAACAAGTGATCAACACGTTGTCAAAGCATTGTTTACATGTTCTTTACGTGTTGAATACGTGTTCTTTATGTGTTGTTAACAACACGTAAACAACACGTGAAAAATCGACGCGTAAATGACGTGTCAACAATGTGCAAACAACGTGTTTATCATGTGTTAGAAGTCACGTGATTGTGAATAGAACGGCCTTCCGTGCAGTTTCGGACGCGTTGGGTACCCCCCTCGCATCAGTTCTTAACGAGATGAGACGGAGGAGGTGGAGCGTGTTGTCATGTTTTTTTGAAGAGTAGGAAATGTGAGGTGTAAAAAATACCACGTCTTCTGGTTGAAGTGGAACTGCTGTTGCTCAATGAAGAAAGGACTCTGAAAAGGCTGGTTGAACAGCAAAAAAGCTTTATTTGCAGTTCCAGGAGATTACAGCCGAAAACCAAATTGTGGCCTCCAAGCCAAATGATTCACCAAGTAAGAAAGATGGAGAARGAAGGCGAAGAGCAGGGGCATGCAAGGCTCTTTATAGGCTTCACAGTGTAGTTCAACAGAGGCCTCATAAATTTTGTCATGGTATACCTTAAGCATTCCTCTTCCTAACATGGTAATATGTGCCGAGCTCTGAAGCTGGAAAAACCAAGAGACATCACCTCTGTGCATTCCTGAGAAGAGGCTCCCTACTCTTTGGACACTACAAATGTGCGACAACTAACCATCCCAGACCCTAAATTTAACTTCTATTAGCCATTTACAGCCTATCCCTGACCTCAGTACCTAAAATTAACCATTAATCCTGATCCCTTATATTAACCACAGACCCCCAACCCAAAGACCTCTGAGTGGAGCAACCCGGAAAAGCCATGGGCGGTAGTGACTGACACGAGAGGGGTACCCAACGCGTCAAAACTGGATGTAGACGGTGCCTGAACAATATGTTGACGAGTCGGGAGTTCAAGTTCAGTTTATTTATATAGCYCCAAGTCACAACATACGTTGTCTCAGGYCACTGTACATAAAAAGAACAATGTAAAGAAGAAACCAGCAGGTTGTGTTGAATCACTTCATCACAGTCTCCCATCCTGAGCAAACGYTGGAGAGGAAAAACTCCCTGCTAATCAGGAAGAAACCTCCAGCAGAACCAGGCTCAGGACAGGAGACCARCTGCCTCGACCGGCTGSTTGGAGGACAGGAAAGAGACACAGACAAACACAGAAGAACTGGTCCAGGACTGGTAGTGAGAACGTGTTGCACAGTAAGTACGCTAATGCTCTAAATGTTCTGCTGCAGACAAGATATCGTGAAAAAAATTCCACGTACATTTAGGATCTGATCCATGTATAAAAGACTCATCATATAAACTGGAGGACTTATCGGCGTCGAGGCGATCAACATTATCTGCTGTAGAGCACGTGTTAAATGAGGAGCCAGATGAAAGATTTCAAAAGCCTCGAAGCTACGATTATTTATTTTCAGGTTGGTCAAACATTTAGGATCAAAGAAGCTTTAAATGTCTGTCGACTTGTTTCTGCCTGAGTGAGGAGTGACTTGTGCTGTTTGAAGTAAATGGCCTGTAATAACAATGCTATCGCTAACGCTAACAAAATAATCCTTCCTGACATGAATGTTTGTCTGTCTAAGTAACTGTCCAATAAAATTTCTGAAAATAGGATTTAAACGATCCTTACCTGTTAAAAAGTGGTCGCTGCAAACTCTGATTGTCCGTTTTCTCTCCTCCTGATTTTAGCCGTAGATTGTCGATCCACTTTTTTTGTCTTTTTTTCTGACACACTACTTTCTGAACACAAATAAAACTTTCACATTTCTCCTGTTCAGAGTGGTTGTAACAACCGTACATGGCACAAAATTTAGGCATTTTGACGCTGAATCAACAGAAGGAAACGATGACATGGCATAACGTTGATGCCATGTCATCATCAACCCAGCAGTTGTAACAACAATCTGTTTACATGCAGACATTCCCCTTTGACATCACTTCCTGTTACTTCACATGAGAATATCTCAACAACTGTTCGTCTCAGAGGTGTGAAACTTTTAACGTGATTCTGGATTGATATCGACTTTCAAAAAATACATTTATATTTATAATAAAAATCTGATGTCACGGGCACTTTAAGGATAAACAGGGTTTGTSTAAAATCTTAAACATCCACAACCTCAAAAAAAAAAACACATTTAACCTCAGAGGATTCCCTTTATTTACCTTGTTGCTGCTGAATGTTTATTTTCCTCTAACGAATATCTAAAAGATATTTATAGCGCAAATAAGTAGTTTCTTATCTTGGAAAAGCAGATAAATCTAATTTTCCTGTGTTAGGTTTCTTTTTTTTAATTAACCTGAAACTTCTTTGTTCTGAAAGTTGTAAAACTGACGTTGAAAGTTCAGTTCCCTCCACGCTCGCTGATTCATCTCCAGGGAAGTGACTTTTACGGCCACGATGGAGGCGATAGTCAGCGGAGCTCAGGAGTGGAAGAACTCAACAACATTATAAGTCTTGTTTTACTGCCGGCTGGTGGCAGGAGGCCGGGTGGGCCTCGTCACGATCAAACGACTCGTCTTCATCGGCGGAGCCTCAGAGCTCGTGCTTCACACACATCAGTGTTTTTAATCCATTTTCAGACTCACTGGTCCAATTAATAAACACGACAGATTCCAGAGGTGAGGAGCAGAGCTGCTTCATAAAGACACCAGGACGGACGAGGACGCAGCGACTGGCCCTTTGTCACGCCTCGTGGACTTGATGGAATACTAATAAAAGCAGGATGACAGCAGAATACCAAGTGTGTGATTAATATTCTGAAATATTCCTGCTGGGCGTGCGGCGGCCYCCTGTTCCAGCCTCGCAGTGACGGCGCTGTCGCTTCAGTAAAGAGATGTCCCAATTAACCTTTTTACCCAGGATGCATCTCTGACAAACTGACAGTTCACACGCTGGTTGTCCCGTCGTCCAACACCTGTCCTGACAGCCGACAACCCCCCACAAAGACCCCTTTCTCTGCTAAGCCGAGAGCCCAGGAGGAGCTGATGAATTGATTGATTGACTGATTGGTTGATTAATTTGTTGATTGATTGATTGATTGATTCAGGTGTTCTCTGAGCAGAAACAGACAAGGACACTTATTGACTGTGATACAGGTAGTCACAGGGCTGACTGGGATCAAGGTGTGTRCCTGAGGTGTAACAGGTAAAGACTATAAGACAGATGTTCCTGCAGCTGTTCAGGTGAGTCAGAAAGTCCACAGAACTGGAGACAACCTCCCGGGACATGTCCACAAGAGGACAACTGGAGACAAACTGGAGACAGCTTGAACCAAAAGAACTTCCACAGAGCTCTGAGGTGAACTCCAGGGTCCATCAGGGTCAGTCAGTCTGAGACAAGAGAAGCCTTCAGACCTGATACACCTGGAGCGGTTTGTTCATGAGGAGTGGGCAAGAACACATGTGGACAGGTGGACCAGAACACCTGTGGACAGCTGAACACATATGGACAGGTGAACACATGTGGACAGGTGAACATATGTGGACAGGTGAACACCCATGGAAAGGTGGACCAGAACACCTATGGACAGGTGAATACCTATGGACAGATGGACCAGAATACCTATGGACAGATGGACCAGAACACCTATGGACAGGTGAATACCTATGGACAGATGAATATCTATGGGCAGGTGGACCAGAATACCTATGGACAGGTGAATACCTATGGACAGATGGACCAGAATACCTATGGACAGGTGGACCAGAATACCTATGGACAGGTGAATACCTATGGACAGATGGACCAGAACACCTATGGACAGGTGAATACCTATGGACAGGTGGACTAGAATACCTATGGACAGGTGAATACCTATGGACAGGTGGACTAGAATACCTATGGACAGGTGAATACCTATGGACAGGTGGACTAGAATACCTATGGAC
>NW_013952491.1:1996715-1998253 GCF_001266775.1 Austrofundulus limnaeus
GAATACCTATGGACAGGTGAATACCTATGGACAGGTGGACCAGAATACCTATGGACAGGTGGACCAGAATACCTATGGACAGGTGGACCAGAATACCTATGGACAGGTGAATACCTATGGACAGATGGACCAGAACACCTATGGACAGGTGAATACCTATGGACAGGTGAATACCTATGGACAGGTGGACCAGAATACCTATGGACAGGTGAATACCTATGGACAGATGGACCAGAACACCTATGGACAGATGGACCAGAACATCTGTGGACAGATGGACCAGAAACACCAACATTTATTGAAGTTAATCCAGAATAGGACATTTTTTGAATCATGGTCATAACGTGATAAAATCTGTAGAACTTTATATTTTTGACTAAACTCTGGGTCACCCTGAGGACAAACAAKGACACAACAATAAAGTTCAATAATCTGAGGATCATAAATCCATTTTTTTAATCTGGTCTTTTATTCTGAAGGTGTGAGACGGGATGGGAGTGCTCCCAATCTTCCCCTCGTCTTAAAATGCAAATTGCTTTTCCCTGACCCCTCGGCTGTGGACAGGAAGAGCCGGCAGCTTTCAAAGTGACCTGCTGTCGGCCCAGAAAAGCAGCTGCGCTCCATGCAGCACCCCAGCACCGATAAGACACCCGGCTTTAGCAGATAATTCAGTTTGAGACGACAAAGAAGTCGGAAAAAGAAGCAAATTATCCTCCCAGGCAGCACATCTTTAACCCCGCAGACTGCTGCATTTTTATGAGCTTATTTAAAGCTAAAKCAACTTCAACATTTTATGAGAACATAAAGTTAAAGATAAAAAGGATATAAAGTTAAAAATAAAGGGATATAAAATACAGAATTAGATGTTTTTCTTGCTTTAATTAAAGGCAATGTGTGAGATACTTCCTGAAGTTTAGAGACAATAAATTATACGGTCTCAGTCAGGGATAAGGCCAACAATACCTGCCTGCTCCAGTGACATCTACAGTACATTGGAACAGGTTCTAGTATTTGTGAGAAGAAAAGTTTGTTTTATCTCCTCTTGAAAATCCTGCAACCATGATTTTAAATCACTTGTTAGGTTGATGGTCCTCTGAACAACAGGAATAAACAGAGCATTAACGATCAGTTGTTAGGCTGATGGTTCTCTGTGAATAATAAGGATAATCAGAGCACTAACGATCAGTCTTTAGGCTGATGGTCCCCTGTGAACAAAAACAGAACACTATCAGTTGTTAGGCTGATGGCCCTCTGTGAACAACAGGGATAAACAGAGCATTAACGATCAGTTGTTAGGCTGATGGTTCTCTGTGAACAATAAGGATAATCAGAGCACTGACGATCAGTCTTTAGGCTGATGGTCCTCTGTGAACAAAAACAGAACACTATCAGTTGTTAGGCTGATGGCCCTCTGTGAACAACAGGGATAAACAGAGCACTAATGATCAGTTGTTAGGCTGATGGTCCTCTGTGAACAACAGTCAGAGCACTAATGATCAGTCTTTAGGCTGATGGTCCTCTGTGAACAACAAATAAAC
>NW_013952491.1:1999259-2007580 GCF_001266775.1 Austrofundulus limnaeus
CTCTTGGAGGAGAGACGAAACGTTTCATTAGAGAAGAACCCGTCCAGAAGACCTATACTATTTTTTTCTTTTTGATCTTTTTAGGTTGTTCTACCTGGATTTTTGAGATGCATCAGGACATCAATAAAACTAGTTCTCATTTCTGTCAAACCAACTCTGCGGCACCTCAGGTCGTCCTGTCCTACGCCTCCTGAAGGACAGGACCGCTCAGCTGTTTCCTGTGCAGATATGTTGAACAGAAAGCATTTATAAAATGTTAAACGACACTGCCACCTGAAAAGAGGACAGAGAGGTGATGGATGTCTCCGAGTGCTGCAGGAAACTCTGACACTTTGATGGATGTGACCCTCCACACCGTTCTAGACTTAAAGAGAAAGAAACGAATTTATCAATCAAATTAACCTCATGTGGGTTATTGTTTAAATAGAAAACAAATAAAYGACGTCCACAAATGTCTCAGATCTTCTCCCTTTGCTCTTGTCCTCCTGTCATTTGTCTGCCTTATCTGAGCTGCAGGACTGAGTGCATGTTCAGATAGGCCGGACATCCATTATCGGTCCGAGACAAACCTGATTAGAGCCTTGTTAAAAGAATTATTCTAGAGGAGAGGGGACCGTCAGGATTGTCACTTTCGCAGCGGTCTCTGCTCCGTGACGGTCACCTGAGCCAAAACAACGCTTGGTGAAAAAAAAAACCCTCCTACTTCAGAACCCCGATCCACAGAATATCTCTGTCAGGTTTGAGGACCCATCCATGACCCGATTCCAGTGTTCTGGCTGTTTTTCACTAAGACTTGAAGTACTCACAGAAGTTTGTCTTTGCCAAAACAACAGCTCAAAGCATGTTTTCACCTCTGTGCTCGACTGAGTCATCCTCTTCCTCCGAACACGACGGGCTGATACCAAAGAGCCGAATTTGTCCGACCACAGCACTTTTTCTTCTTTTGAATCATCCAGATGGTTTCTGGTAGAGGTGATGGGATACTTCTCAAAGTACAAGTATTTCAGTTTGAGTACTCACTGATAAAAGAGTACTTCCTGAGTCAGACCCTAAACTTTACACGACTTTATAGGCCAGGGGTCTCCAACCTGTGGCTCTTTGAAGCTTTGACCAAAATTAACATGAGATTGAATATCTTTTTTAGTTTTCGCAGCGTTCTTGTCCAACTCTTTTCAAACATGACTGACATGTGGAGTGAAACATGTTGATTAGATCATGCTGGTAGTTTGTTGTTCAACTTCCAGCCTTACAGTCTCGTCTAGTTATAGACTTAGACTGCTGGAGCACAAACTGAGCACATTTCCTCACTCTGCTGTTGTCTTTAGTCTCTCTTCTCTACATGTTTATTGTTATTATTTCTATCATGTTTTTTCTGTGTCTCTTTCCTGTCCCTCAACCAGCCGGTCGAGGCAGATGGTCTCCTGTCCTGAGCCTGGTTCTGCTGGAGGTTTCTTCCTGATTAGCAGGGAGTTTTTCCTCTCCACCGTTTGCTCAGGATGGGAGACTGTGATGAAGTGATTCAACACAATCTGCTGCTTTCTTCTTTACATTGTTCTTTTTATGTACAGTGTCCTGAGACAACGTATGCTGTGACTTGGCGTTATATAAATAAACTTGAACTCTTAGTTCTCAAATTTACAAGAATGTTTTGAAAACCTTTAAGTCAAACTGCTGAAAAGAAATATGGTGATTTGATCAAATCACAAGAATAAAGAAAAAAATAAACCACATGCCTGCAAGGCTGTGTTTTAGTTTTTAATAAATTTGGTATAAACTCTATTTTGTTTTCTTCTTTACATGAATGTGATCTTTTCATTTCTAAGGTAAAAATAATTATAAATGTTAAATATCAAAGCAACAGTTTAAAGTAGAAGAGAATCAGTACCAGAGGATTGATACTGGTCTCTGAAGGAGTATTATACTAATACTTGTAAAAATGCTGGTATCAGGACCCCACTAGTTATCGTCATCATCATCCTCACCCAGCTCGTTAAGCTCGTTAACTCCGTCAGACTTCCTGCTCCTTGTTTTAATKGTAAAAAGATCCGTACTTCCTGTTTTGACTTTCACGCTTCGGCTGCAGCGGGACGTTCAAACGAGGCTCCGTGACGCGGAGCGCCTGGCGATGAGTGGAGCGGTCATTTCCACGGCCGTTAGGAGCGTTTAATGACCTCATTTCTCACAGATCAAACGTGGGGGGGTGAGGTGATCCCCCGCGACTCAGAGACGCAGTGGAAAGATTGAACTTGCTGAGTCAGGGTTTCTCCTTCAGGTATTTCATCTAATTAGAGTCCGTCTGCTCTTATCAAAGCTGCTTCCTTATCGCTGCTGTATTTAATTAGAGCAATAATTCTAATTAAAAGAATAAGTTGAGTTCTGTCCTGGAACATGAATAAAAGTTGGGCAGCAGTGGAGAGGATTAATGACTGATTTTTTTTTATTTTTGTACTAAAATCTGGATCAAAGCAGCACAAACAGCCAGAACACACATTGTTTTCATTTACTTTATTTTTTTTTTTTTTGATTTATGATTTTTTGTTGTTTTTTTTTCTTGCTATCTCTGTATTTGAAACTACATGCTGGACTTGGGGGGGCAACACATTAGATTGTTTTTAAAACAAACATCTACTCAAATCCTTCACCTGTCAGTGAGCAAAGCATGATTACAGCTAATAAAAATAAAGGTTTACTTTTTTTCTTTGCTTTTTTTGTTATTTTTTTACACAGAAAATAAAAAACACTTTTTTTGGACCCCCTCGAAAACAGGGGTATTAAAATATTTGACATTTGTATCACAAATCAATGTAATGAGACCAAAAAAAAAACAACCTAAAAATAAACACAAAACTGTACAAGAATGATAAAATTCATTAAAAAGATTGTTTTCCTGGAGGTCGTGATGCAACAAGTACATGAAGTTGTTTTACTGACCGTAAAAGCAAAAAATAAAAAGAGATTATTTCTTCTGCTGGATGAAATTCAGGTTGACTGGATGCCGGACGTGAGGGACCAGAGGGAAGTTTGGGTTCGGCTGCATCACAGAACCTGTTCAACGACAAACAAAAAGGATCAGGACTCAGGAGAACCGGTCCGGAGAACCTCTGGGTCCGGTAAGACCCGCCTGACCTTGGGCCACGAAGGTCTTTCCCAGCTGGAAGTCTCTGCTGCCCTGCTGGAGGAAGTTCTGCGGCATCCTGTAGGGCCACGATGGGGACAGGGTGTACTGCGGCGGTTTGTTGTGCTCCCAGAGCCGCGAGGCCTGGCTCAGAGCGTCCAGCTGGGCCTGGTGGGCCGACTCTGCAGAACCAGAACCAGAACCAGACTGACAGGTCAGAGCTCCTTTCACCTGGATTCAAACAGACCTGTCCCTGTTTCAAGACCAACATTTGAAAATATGAAGGATGTCCAGCTAGATGCTAAAGGTAATGTTAGCTAGAAGCTAAAAGTAGCAAAATGCTGGCTAAAAGCAGCATAAAAGTCCCTAAAAGCAGCAAAAGGCTAGCTAAAAGTGGAATAGCAGTAGTTAAAAGCATAAAATTATAGCTGAAAGTAAAAGAAGCAAAATGGTAGCTACAACTAGCAAAATAGCAAAAAGCAACAATTAGCATGTAGCTGGCTGAAAGCTAAAAGTATCAAAAGTCTAAAAGTAAAGCAAATGAAAAGATAAAACAGTTTGAAGCAGATTTCTGAGGTTTTTTAAAGAATAAAACTGATCTTTATGAAGACCTCAGTAAAGCAGTGAAAGTGAAGCTGTGAGCAGCTAAAATCCCAGCTGAAGGCTGTGACAGGCGGTGCCACCGACCCCCCCTCAGTGAATACCTGACTTCACCACAGTGCCGTTGCCCATGAGCGACCCGGGTTGAGCCAGGTGCTCGTGCCAGTGCCCCTCCCGCCCCAGCCCCCCCACGCCCAGCTGTCTGGCCGCCGGCTGGGCGAAGATGATGCTGGGGTCGTTCAGGTTCACGGAGCCGGGGCTCCCCCCGCCGCCCGCGGGGGTCCCGTTTCCCGACACCGAGCGCAGGGCGAACTTCAGGCCGGGCGGGGAGGGGGCCGGGGCCGAGGAGGACGTGAGGACCGGGCCGTGGATGGGCCAGGTGGGGGACATGTGGACCGGGTGCGGTGGGGGCTGGCCCTGGGACTGGTGGGACTGGGGGGAGGGGAGGAGCCCCAGAGCGCTGAGGGCACTTGGGTGGTACTGACCCGAGGGGGAGGGAGGGAAGCTAAAGAGAGATAAGGGGACCTGTGCYTGGGGGGGCGTCTTCTGGGGACCAACAGACGGGGTCTTGCTGTGGGAGGGCTGAGGGGATCTGGAGGACAGGGGGGAGCTCTGCGGGACGGAGGCGGGCTGCGGGGAGTAGGGCGGAGTCTGCAGACTGTCGGACTGTCAACAGAAGAWAGAAAGATCAGATTCTGCCCTGCAGCTGGAGCTCCGCCCCCCAGCTGCTCTACTCACACACTCAGAGGGCTGCCGGGTCCTGGGGGGGCCGTCTGCGGCGCCCGGAGGGATGGGAATGGACTGGGAGCTCGGCACGCCTCGAACCATGTGAGGAGCTGAGGGGAAACAAGAACCGGGTCTTACTTCCTGGTCTTTAACCCATGACTCCGCCTCCTAAACCAGGGGTTCTGAACCTTTCTGACCTCAGAGCCCAATTTGTTGAACATAAAGWGACACGAGGTCCAGTCAGACATTACCAATGTATGGATCAAAATGATAATTATTCTAAATCTTGGTTTAATTTGTATTGTATTTACATTATAACTAAATTAAATACACTTACATTGTAAAAGTAAAACTCCTGTCAAATAATCACAAGACATGATTATAACAAACATTTTTATATTGTAACCTGCCCATAACAATAAGTATATATTTATTTTTAACACAACAAAATAGACAATTCAATAAATAAAACTGTGATCATAAAATAAATATTCAAAATGTTTAATGTTTCAAATATTAGTGATAAACAATAACAGTAACAACAGCTTTTTGACAATTTTAAAGTTTCTTTAAAATACATTCAAAATGTTTAAAAATAAACTACAAAAATTTATTTGACAAAGTACAAATTAAAATATAGTTGTATCTACAACTGTATTTTATAATGTTTGAACTTTTAAAATATTACATGGTAAAACCAGAAGCTGCTCTTCATATTAGTGACAAACTTTGACATTTTTTGACGAGTTGACTTCATTTTTGCTTCTACTTTTAATTTAAAATAAGTTTCCATTCTCAGCAGGTTTCTAAGTTTCTTCTTCTACATATTAAAAAAGTTGTTAAACATCTGAGTGGTGCACTACTGCTACTAGTGGTGAGAAAGTGTATTACACCTTATTTAAAATCAATGAGGTCCCACAGCCCTCTGCGGCCCAAAGTTAAAAACTGTTGTTCTTTTGAGGCCCTCAAGGTGGCGCTGTGGGCCACAGGTTAAGAATCTCTGTCCTAAATGCTCGTCTCTCACCTGGTGCCCCCCCAGTCCTCTGTTTGAGGTGGTGGTACTCGGGACAGTCTCTCCGAACGTGTCCAACGTCCCCACACTGGAAACACCGTCTCTCCTTCAGGTCCCGCTCCTCCTCTTTGGAGTCGTCGTCCTTCTCGTTGTCCTTCTTCTTCATTCTGAGCGTAAACGAACAGTTTAGATCGTTGGGGATACGGACTCTGACCTGGTGGTCCTGGTGGTCCTGACGGGACAGACCTGTGCTTCTTGGGGCAGTCCTTCATGTAGTGTCCGATCTTCCCGCAGATCCTGCAGCACCTGTCGTTGGGCGCCAGCTCGCCGTCCGTCAGCACCTTCGAGTCGAAGAAGTAGTCCTGCAGGGAAACCGCACGGTTCCATGAAAGGGCCGCTCAGACCGCTTTTATTTTGAAAGTATCTGTGAGGAGAGTTTACCACTTCTGTGCCGGGGATGGGATAGAAGGGCGTTCCGAACAGCTTCCGCCCGTTGATGAAGGCCTTCATGATGAAGTTGGTCACTGGATGAGGAGGAAGAGGAAACAAACAGTTCTGTTAGGATCTGACAAGGTGGGTCAGAACCGTCCTGAACCACACATTTTTAAACTTGATTTAAGTACAATAAAGGAAATAAAATACATTTATATGGGATAGTTTAACACAACACAAGAAAAGCATGAAGTTAACTTCTAAAACTACTAAAATCTAATAAATTATGACGCAGAGAAACTAATAAATTGTAAAACGACTGAATGAAAATAGATTTTTTAAACGTTTTTATTGTTCTGGATCTGATTCTGGTTTCTGTGGAGGATTAGAGCCACTGAAAAAATAATAAAACTATTTTAATCTGAAAATTCAAAGAAAAAAAGTCAGAATTATATATATATATATATTTTTCTTTCAGTTTTAATCCTTTTATATAGGTTCCAGATGAACACAGAATAGAATAGAATAGAAACAGCTTTTATTGCCCAGCAGAGGGGTAATTCAAGTGTAAAAGCAGAAACAGATACATCAATCCACAAAACAATCCATTGCTATGTGACAGTATCACCAGRATCAATAATAGTAGCATTAAAATAATAATAATAAAATTTTAAAATAAAACAGAATTAATGTACAAGGCTGTAAAGATGAAATGAGATTAAAAAAATAAGACACTGTACAGAAAAAAGAAGAAGCAGGACTTTAAATGCGAAGGAGCTAAAACTAAATCTGGATGCAAATTTTTTTTTCACAATAAGAGCCCTAAAAGTAAAATCGGACACTTACTTTTACGAGAAACTCCAGCACCGAGATTATGATTCAAATCAAAGGGATCTGAGGAGAAGAAGAGGAGAAGATGTGTGAGCAGGTCAGAGGTCCAGCAGAAAAAGCAGCTCTGGTTCAGGGTCATGTGACCACCTTCGATGGCGATGCATTTACTGGTCCACTGCTTCTCGAAGGTGGTGAGGCGTTTCTTCTGGCGAATGCTGATGACGTGTTCTTTGAAGTCGAACTCCTCCGTGTAGAAGCGCAGCAGGCCCAGCCACAGCTCGCCCACCGACTCCATGTTGGGCTGACAGCTGGAGAGGCGCTGACGCTGCGCGGAGGGAAATACACGCTCAGACCTAAAACCCCGAGCAGGAAAAGACGGCCCCCCGTGAACTCACCAGCTCCACGAGGTCGTCAAAGAAGAACGCGTTCCAGCCGTCCACCATCCGCTGTGGGACCGTCGGACCGTCGAAAATCTGGAAAAAAGACGAAACATAATAAAATACAACAATAAAAAACTAAACAGGTTCAGTGTTCAGGGCTTTTATCAAAGGTGAGCACCTCCTGCAGGACAGGGATGACGGGCGGCTGCCTCTGCTGCAGGAAGTAAAGCACCATCAGGATGTAGGCGTAAGACGAGAGGCTTCCTCTGGAGGCGTCCCCGATGTCGCAGCGCTGTGAAAACAACCAGCTTTATTTACAAACAAACAAAACATCACCTCTTTATTACAGGAAGTGGTCATGGCAAAAAAAAAAAAAAGACACGGCACAAGTGCTCCATCTAGTGGTGAAAAACTGATTCGACCAAAGCAGCTCTTAATAGTACCCGTCACATCAAACTTTAGTTATAAATATAAAAGCAGTTTTGGAAAAATAACATCATTAACATATTGTAAAAAAAAACATGTCTCTGAGATGAACACTTGTTGAGATATTCTCATGTTCAGAAACAGGAAGTGATGTCAAAGGGCAATGTCTAAATGTAAACAGAAAGTTGCTACAATAACTAACAGATTGTAGAGAAGATATTAGATTATTATGAGTCTATCAGAGAGATGAAGAGTCAAATCATGTTTTAAAAGAGCAGGAAGTTTCCCGTTGATGTCACTTCCTGTTTCTATTTGAGCCAAGTTCAAAAGATAATCTGCCAGTTATGTGACCAACAGGGTTAAACTGTGTGTTTTATATCACGTTTCCTAAATATAAAGATGTTTTCTTGAACATTTTGTATTTAAAGCGAATGTACGTCAGAGGAACTTTTAGGTTTGAAGGACATGTACGTCACAGGAACTTTTAGGTTTGAAGGACATGTACGTCAAATTAACTTTAAGTGTTGAAGGACATGTACGTCACAGGAACTTTAAGGGTAGAAGGACATGTACGTCACAGGAACTTTAAGGGTTGAAGGACATGTACGTCACAGGAACTTTAAGGGTTGAAGGACATGTACAGTATATCACAGGATCTTTAAGGTTTGTAGGACATATACATCACAGGAACTTTAAGGGTTGAAGGACATGTACGTCACAGGAACTTTAAGGGTTGAAGGACATGTACGTCACAGGAACTTTAAGGGTTGAAGGACATGTACAGTACATCAAATGAACT
>NW_013952491.1:2009510-2017924 GCF_001266775.1 Austrofundulus limnaeus
GTCAAATGAACTTTAAGGGTTGAAGGACATGTACGTCACAGGATCTTTAAGGTTTTGTAGGACATGTACGTCACAGGAACTTTAGGAACTTTAAGGGTTGAAGGACATGTACGTCACAGGAACTTTAAGGGTTGAAGGACATGTACGTCACAGGAACTTTAAGGGTTGAAGGACATGTACGTCAAATGAACTTTAAGGGTTGAAGGACATGTATATCACAGGAACTTTAAGGGTTGAAAGACATGTATATCACAGGAACTTTAAGGGTTGAAGGACATGTACGTCACAGGAACTTTAAGGGTTGAAGGACATGTACAGTACGTCAAATGAACTTTAAGGGTTGAAGGACATGTACGTCANGTTGAAGGACATGTACAGTATATCACAGGATCTTTAAGGTTTGTAGGACATATACATCACAGGAACTTTAAGGGTTGAAGGACATGTACGTGATAGGAACTTTAAGGTCCAAAGGACATGTACGTGATAGGAACTTTAAGGTCTAAAGGACATGTACGTGATAGGAACTTTAAGGTCTAAAGGACATGTACGTGATAGGAACTTTAAGGTCTAAAGGACATGTACGTGATAGGAACTTGAAGGTCTAAAGGACATGTACGTCACAGGAACTTTAAGGTCTGTTGATTTGTCTCCAACCTTTGCAAAGACCTTCATGGTGTATCCCAGGAACTGCACACGTGGATCCAGAGCTGCGTACGTCGCCAGCATCCGGGTGTTGTGTTGGGCCTAAAGATGGAAAGATTAATTCTGATCAGAGGACCAATCGCAGAGCAGGTGATGGTCTGAGGGTCTCCTGGTCTCACCAGGGTGTTATAGAGGCTGACGTCTCCCTCCAGGCCACTCTGTCTGTGTTCAAACTTCACTATAGGCACTTTAGCTGTGGTGATGGGCAGAATGTTCCTCAAACCTGCAGAGACCATCAGAGTTTGAGGGGTCACCAGTTGTCCCGAAACCACAGACTCAACAAGAACTGGCTTCACTCACCTGTGTGCTTCTTTAATACTTTCGCAAGACCTTCAATGATTTCTTTACAGTTCAGCTTCTGGTGAGAAATCAGAGACAGAGACGGTAAATAGGAGGACGTTCTGAGAAACGAGGAAGGAGTTTCAACAAACGTCTGCCCACCTCTGCGGTCTCGTGACCCTCCAGGGTCATGCAGATGTCCAGGTCGCTGTCTCGGAAACCGAAACCGTTTTTGGAAGAGCCGAACAAGCAGAGCTGAGCTTTTTCTGTGGAACATTCAGAATTAACTGGAGTTTCATAAATAAAGAAACGCAGGGAGGGAAAGTCCAATCTCACCGTTGTACTCCTTCCTGATGAACCGCTCCAGACCGGCCAGGATCTGCTCCCTCTTCTGCTGCTCCAAGAGCGACGGCGACAACTCATCTGCAAACAAATCACATCACAAACTGTTAAAGATTAAACTGGACAATTTATATTTCCTGTGAAAACACAGTGTGAACTCTTACTGCTGAAAGAGTTTAGCTGAAAGATGCAGAAGAAGCTAAAAAAGTTTAATAAAACTGTTAGAGAAGTAGTAAATCTTAGCAAAAAAGTAGCTTAAAAGTAGAAAAAGTAAAACAATATTCTAAAAAAAACTAGCAGAAGCATGGCTAACCCGTCACCTTCACCTTTTACTTTGTGATCTTGATCTTAATGGAGGTCATCCTGATGTCTAGCTGTAAAGTGATGATATGTAATTAAACCTCCTTAAAGAAAGGTTTAACCTTTGACTTTACCTCGGCCACTATAACCCTAAAATTAACTAAAAAAAAACAAGTATAATATTTTCCTGTAAAATAACTAAAAAAGCAAGAATTAGCAGAAAAATAGCTAAAATTAAAGTATCTGACAAAAGTTAAAACTAGCACAAAAAACAGAAACAAATTTACCAAAATTAGTAGAAAGAAGCGTAAATTTCAAAAAAGATGAATTTGGGTGAAAAAAATTTATTAGCTTCAATTCGATAAAGATTAGCTAAAAGTCAGAAAACAGATGAAATTATCTGAAAGAAGCACAAAAAGGTTGAAATTAACAGAAAACTAGCTTAAAAGTTTCTTAAAAAGCAAAAATTGGCATAAAAACTAGAAAGAGCACATTTGTTTAAATTAACAGTAAGAAGCTTAGCATGGACTTAGCTGAAATAAAGTTAAAATTAGCTGAAATTAGCTTAAGCCTAGCTAAAAAGGCAAAAAACTTTAAATCAGCTGAAAGAAGCACAAAAAAGTTGAAATTAGGAGAAAAATATGAGAAAAGGAGCAGAATGATAGCTAAAAAAAATCAGAAAAAGGAAAGGAAGCTGAAATCAGCAGAAAGAGTTTTAAAAAAAGCAGATTTGAAACAAAAAGGTGTACAGTACAGAAGTTCAGGAAAGATTTATAAACAMTTTAAGGATGTTGAAAACAACTCCATTCATTTTCAAAGAGGGAAAAAAATGGCAGAAAAAGCTAAACATCTCAAAGTGAGAAACTGCTGAAAAACCAAAAGCTGAAGGAGCAGAACGTTTTCATGGATAAACTCACGTTGAATGCAATGATCTGAATCGTAGAGAAACGTTTTAAAGTGTTCACATCGTTTCATCGTTCTGCTGGACGATAATCGTTACAGAAATTATTTCGATAAACGATAAAATCGTCTGGAGACCATTTTAAACTAATGTGATAAAACCCCACCGTGCTTTATAGATGTTAACAAAAATTACGTGGTTAAAAAAAGTTACAAATTTATCTGGACTGTAAAACGTATTAATGTTAGAACTGTCTCCAGAACAGATTCTGCAGGACGATAAATCGTTACAGAAATGATTGCGATAAAGGATAATACCGCCTGCAGACCATTTTAACCTAAAACATTTTTTAAAGAAAGGAATAAAAAGTGCGTACAGTAGCAGAGTTTGCAGAGCCCGTCCAGGATGTTCCTGAAGCGGTCGTTCATCGGAGGCAGGGGCTTCAGCTCGATCTTCTTGAAGTCTTCGGGACACTCGTCTTTCAGGTGGCCGTCCCGTTTGCAGATGCTGCACACGACTGTCGGAGGCTGGAATACAAAACAGATTAAAGACGAAATAAACTTTACTTGATGGAGGAGAGATAAAAATAATGAATGTAAATACTGACCTTTCCTCCGGTGAAAATCATCTTATCAAACATGTAGAGCAGATCCTCCTCCTCCTCCTCCTCCTCTCTGTCCAGCAGGTCAGAGGAGGACGCTTTGTTTCCATCCACCATCAGATCTAAACCATCTTCCTCATCGCTGTCAGACTCCTCATCCTCCTGTGTCCCCTGCCGTCCCGTCGTCTCCCCGTCCTCCCCTCTCCTCGTCGTCCCTCCTGCGCTCCTCCTCTGAGGGACGGCGAAGTATTTGTACGCCGCTCTGAAACACTCTTGGATGTACTCGAACACCATCTGGCTGTTCAGGCTGCGGGCCACGTTCCTCTTGAAAGCGAAAGGGTCTAAAGAGGAGAGAAACCAACACAAAGTTCACCCCCCGAGACTTCCCGCCGGGCGTTACGGCCGCTTCTCCCCCCCCGGCCCTCACCTTCGATGGCGAGCCGGCGCCGGGGCCAGTTCTTCACCTCCCGGGAGAGGAGCTGTTTCAGGCGGATGCTGATGATGTTCTCCTCCAGAGCGAACTCCAGGGTGTAGAAACGGAAGAGCTCCAACCACAGCTGGCCCAGAGACGCCTCCTTCSTCTGCTTCAAGGCTAAACGGCTCTTTGGAAGGAAGCAGCTGAAGTTAGCTTAAAAAAAGGTTTTATTTACTAAACGATTGTTTCAGACGAGCTCACCTGGCCCTCTGACGGATGAAAGGCATCAGATTTACTGGGTTCTGGTTTTGTGCCGTTCCCTCTGGCCTCGCCGTGGTTCTCCCCTCGTCCCTCAGCGGTGTTGGGACGTCTTCGTTCCCACTTAACGAACGCTTCCTGAACGATGCCGGTCAGATGGTACTCGTCTACTCGCTTCACATCGAATCCTTCCATCTGGAAGACAAGTGTCACCATTTGAAGGGATGAAGGTAGAACAGAATATACATTATATCTTATATAGAAATTAAATAATAAAGTGCCCCCGCACCCAGTGGCCCAGATAGACGGGCAGGACGGGCTCCTTCCTCTGCTGCAGGAAGAAGATGACCATCAGGGCGAAGGAGTACGAAGGGATCCCACCTTCGGCCTGACAGTCGATGTGACACAGCTGCATTTCAGAAACAGGAAACAGAACCAGGTTTTAATCTCGTCTTATTCAACTGATCCAAGGTTCTGATCCAGGACTCACACATGTCAACTTGTACAAATTGTCTGTAAGTTATAAGGATTTTACGTCATTTTGCAGGAATACAGACGTATAGAMCAATCTCACAGATTTTTTTCAAGTCTTACGGATTTTTTCAAAACCTCAGTTCAAATTTATCTAACATGTCAGAGCCTGTAGGATGATTTAAAAAACAATAAATAAAATCAAATAGCCATCTTCCAACCTGTTCTGCTGCTACAAATAACTTTTGAACTTTTGCCGTTGTCCTTTTTGTAGTTTTTATATAATTTGGTGTAAACTATAAACAGTATTTTTCTTGTTTACATAAATAAGCTATTTTCTTTTGATCTAAAGTGTTAAAAATAATATTAAATGTTAAAATTCGCAACAAATATTTAGTTTTATAAAATCACCCCCATCGGCCGGTTAACAAACTTGAAGTGGCCCACGGGCCACCAGTTGATAACTGCAGTTGTAGCACGTTTTGTGGCTCCAGACACATTTTATTAGTAAACCAAGGAGCAGAAATGGCTCCTAAAAAAACAAACAATAAAATCTGAGGTGAGGCTGAAGAGACACTCGCTCCAGTTGAGGTGTTAGGGTCACGGGCTTACCCTGGCCCAGCAGCGGAAGGCCAGCACCAGCGGAACCAGTCTGGGCTCCAGTTTAGCCAACGCTGCCAGGTGGCTGGTGGTGAGACAGGCGACATTATTCCCTGCACTCACTTTACACATCAGGCCACTGAGAGAGAAACAAAACAGAGAAACCAGCAGGAAATCAGACCTGAGACTGATRTGGTTTTATTTAAACCCAGGTTTACTACGGGATTTAGATTTTATGGCAGCAGAGATGGTGTCTGATTAAACTGCAGGGTTATATCTGGTACAACAACACTAAAATAAAACATCTTAAAAAGATGACTTCCTTCTTAAAAAAAGCAAACTACAGAGCCTGTAGAAGGACATGTGGAACTTTTGCAGGATCCTGAGAAACTTTTGTAGGATCCTGGGAAACTTTTGCAGGATCCTGGGAAACTTTTGCAGGATCCTGGGAAACTTTTGCAGGATCCTGGGAAACTTTTGCAGGATCCTGGGAAACTTTTGCAGGATCCTGAGAAACTTTTGCAGGATCTCGAGAAACCTGTGCGGGATCTTGAGGGACCTTTGCAGGATCTTAAAAAAACTTTTGTACGACCCTACGAAACTTTTGCGGGATCCTGAGAAACTTTTGCGGGATCCTGAGAAACTTTTGCGGGATCCTGAGAAACATTTGCGGGATCCTGAGAAACTTTTGCGGGACCCTGAGAAACATTTGCGGGATCATGAGAAACTTTTGCGGGATCTTGAAAAACTTTTGTGGGATCTTGAGAAACTTTTGTAGAATCTTGAGAAACTTTTGCGGGATCTTAAAAAAACGTTTGCAGGATCTTGCAAAAGTAAGTCAGTATTCATTTTTACTTTTTTCCCTTCATGTCCCCTTACAGGCTCCGTACAATAAAAAACATCTAGATGAGAAAAATATTTATTCAAAAAAATTTAACCAAGATAAGAGGTCATTAAAAACAACCCTCACCTGCTTCGGTCCCGACAGAACACAGCAGGAACTTTGGRGTGAAAATCTGACTCCACCTCAGAAAATTCAGCTAAAATTGAAAAAATAAAAAAATAAAAGTCACTCTGAAACTTACAACCAGATCTGTGGAAATGAGGAAACAAAAAAACCAAACAAACTCACATCTGTTTTTGAGGATTTCTAGCACCTGGATCAGGACTTCAGGTTGGGTCATCTGACCAGAAGAGAAGGAAACATTTCAGCTACGTTACAATGTGCTGCACAAAGCTAAAATTTATGTTTGAAAAGATGATAAAAACTAGTTTATTGAAGACATGATAGAATCTATCAACATAAACTGTTCAAACYATGGTCCTGATGCTGTTTTTGTTTTAAAGTTTGAGTCTGTAAAACAACTTTATTATTATTATTATTTAAATTTATTTTAGAGAAAAAAGGGGCAGATGTTATATATTTTTTTGTTTTAATGAATGAACAAATCCAAAAAAAAAAAACCTTGAATATTACAAGAGAAAAGACTGACCGTGGAAGGAAAGATGACGTCGATGTTGATGTCGCTTGTTTTGAAAGCAAAGCGGGTCAGACAGGAACCGTAGAGACGAAGGGAACAAGCTGGAAACAAAAATCAGACAAAATCAGTTGTTTTCAGCAAAAAAAAAATCAATAAAATCCTTTAAAATCTACGAGGTAAAGACCTGACAGGTGCCTCTTTATGATCTCATCCATCCTCGACACAACCGCCTTCCGGACCCCGAAGTCCTCCTCTGAGATCCCGTGTKGACTGGCGGTTTCCATGACGACGGCGTCCAGAGCTCTCAGCTGGGCGGCAGAGGGCGGCGGGATGGCGAGCAGCTCGTTCTCCTCCTGCTTCTCCTGACGCACACAAACCATTTGGTGTGAATTACAAAATAAAACTAGAATAGTTCCTGGAGAAACAATGAAAGGGTTCGCCACGTACCGTTTGATTTAAATAAAGATTTAAATTTACTCTTTGTTGGAGACCACTGTGATCTACTATCATCCCAAATTTGAGTCAAATATGCCTAAAAATGGCTGAGTTATGGTCAAGTTTGCATCTTAGCTATGGCGGCCATCTTGGATTTTTTATTTGGTTTCAATATGTGATGGAGATTATTCTTAGCTACCACCACACCAAATTTCAGCTAAAAGTGTTTTAAAATGGACTTGTTATTGCAGTTTTAAATTAGCTATGGTAGCCATCTTGAATTTTTATTTAGAATTCAGAATTTGCCAAAGCTTGTTTGTGGCTACGTCTATATACCAGTTATCAGCTCTGTAAGTCTTAAAACGGCTGAATTAGATTTTTATTTTTTTTWAAATTAGCATTAGCAGTTAGCTTAAACCTGTGATTAGCATTCAGAATGTTTTGAGTTAGCTCTCAACTAACACCTCACCAAATTTCAGCTTGTCTTAAAACTGCTGAGCAATCTGGGAGCCATGTTGGGTTACATAAAACCTCTTCTTTGTTATTTGACTCCAGAGGCTAATCCGCCCAGCAACAGCCTCAGCCAATCAGAAAGTCTGATTGTAAGAGGGAGGAGCAGAAAGGATCTACAGCACAACACTTTCAACATGAGAAAATCTCTGAAAAGTTTAGTTCAGACAACCAGCCGCTGTGTGAAAACTATGTCTATTAAAATAATTCTTGAACTGTGAGCGACAGAAGAGATTGGATCTTACTCATGGAAAATGTCAAATTTGTATCACGCTTTATATCAGAGATATGACAAGTTTAAAATCGTTGTTTTGTGTCTGAATGCCATCGTCAAAGAAATTTAACATTGAAAACACAGGACAAGAAGTGGTACTTCCCTGATTCTGARGCACTTTGAAAGAAAATCATTTGTCCTGCAGCAAAACCAGAAATATTGGATGAAAGAAGACAAAAATGTCTATGTTTTGATATATATTTTTTCTGAGTTTCATAAAAATTGTGGCTGTAGGAAGACGTTGTTCGCTAAGAAATATTTTTAAAGCCAGACAGCTCTCGCTGTAGGTCACATGACTCAGGCGGTGGGCTCAGTGTGTTCCTATGAAAATTTTGATGGTAGATTTTTTGCAATTTATGCTGCCATATMTGCTGCCATTCAACTGATACGGCAAGGAGCATCGTGATGAATAACAAATAAATAAAACTTTTTAAAAACTTCCCACACCATTAAGTTCTTCTTGTGTCTCTTCTCCTTGATGTGTTTGTACCCTCCCTGGATGTTATCGATGTGCACCGAACACAGTTTGCAGAAGTACTGGTAGTTTGGGAACTCAGGAGACTTCTGTGGAAACAAAGAGGAGAAAAAAAAAAAACATTTGTTTTGTTTTGTTTTACAGCTCCGTACATTTACCGCTCCGTACATTTACGGCTCCGTACATTTACAACTTCGTACATTTACCGCTCCGTACATTTACAACTTCGTACATTTACGGCTCCGTACATTTACGGCTCCGTACATTTACGGCTCCGTACATTTACCGCTCCGTACATTTACCGCTCCGTACATTTACCGCTCCGTACATTTACCGCTCCGTACATTTACCGCTCCGTACATTTACC
>NW_013952491.1:2018050-2019988 GCF_001266775.1 Austrofundulus limnaeus
ACGTCATAGTGTTAACAGATAAAACTAAATTTGTTTCTAAATTTGTGTAGGGTTCTTTTGTATTTCCGTTACAAAATAAAATTTAAATCGTGTTTTTTTTTCTGATTTCAAAACCTAAATGTAAAAATGTAAAGTCAAACTAAATAAAAACACAGCTTTTGATGTTTGCTTTAGCTATTTAAATCCAAAAATGTAGTTTGTATTTTAATATGTAGTGATACCAGAAGTGGAAGGCTGCTAAAAATATAAACTGATTCCAACGTTTTTGTAATGATAAAACTCAAATCTGATTCTGCAGAATATTAAAGTAAATTATTAACAGTAAAATGACTCAGGATGGATCGAGTTCTTTTAGACAGTTGGTTTCTGAAGTGCTAAGAAAGTAGCTGGGTTTCAATTAAATTTTAATGTGAATTTTGTGTTTTAACTCTCTTTTATATAAAATCAAATAAAACATCAAGCGAGCGTAAAACCTTTTTCGCGAAATTGAGGGAGTTTTTGCTAATTTTGCTGTTTCCATAATGCGATGCTTCAAAACGCGCATAAAAATCACTGATAGAAACATGACTTGTAACATATGTTGTACAAAATATAAGTTGGTCTTTGCTTTAAAACATTTAAAAACTGGCCTTTTTCAATTTTGCGTTTTTCTATTTTAGTTTTAATAGAACTATAAAAACACTAGATTTATGTTTTATTTTGAAAAGGAAAAACAAAAGAAAGAACACACACAGATGTTTTTTTTGTAAAAAGGAGGAGTCGTACCTTTATCAGCCTCTGGATGTGGTCTCTGTAGAGGCGCTCCTCCACCTGCCGGAGGCCCAGCTGCTGCTCCGTGAGGCGTCCCTCCTCTGTGGGGGGTCTGTCCTCGGCTCCCTCTCTGCTGTGCTGATGCATCGGAGCTGCAGCTTTCAGAACTGTAAACAAACAAAGAGTCAGAAAACGTCCCTCAGGCTAACGACAGAAGCGCTGACGCTCGTCTCAAAGCGTCTCGTCTCACCGTGAGACTTGTCCTTCATCGAAGCTCCGGTGGACGTCTTGTCCTGCTCCGCGAGGCGCCMCTCAGGCGTGGCGGGTTTTACCGGCGAGACGGTGTCTCGTTTAGCCGCCGAGCCGCAGCCGTCTGCAGGGACCGGGGTCCTGGACTCTGAAGACCCCGGCTGAGGAGGGTTGGCCCCCTTGGCTTTGCCGCGCTCTCCAGAACCGGTCCTCCCGGTCAGTCTGGTCACCCTGTTGGGCCGTCCTCTTTTCTTGTCGTCTGGGACCATGCGGCTCACCGGGCCGCCGGCGGTGCGCTCATCCCTGGCAGCGGTGAGGTTTTCTTTGCTCCTCAGCGTGGACTTGACCCCGTCCCTCTGAACCGAGGCCTCTTTGTTGGACTTCTGAGACGACAAAGCCTTGGCTCCCCGCGACTGAAACGGTTTGACTGATTTTACTGTACTTATGGACTCGTCCATCCCTCCCTGTCCCCAACAGCTCAGTGACGATGACCAGGGAGACAGGCCACTTAAAGCCTGAAAAAAACAAACAAACACAACAAAGATTATTTCTGGATTTTGGTTTAATTGTTTACATTTCATTTTGAGCCTTATCAATTTAAAAAAGTAACATTTGCAAATAACTCCTGACAGGAAATTAAAACAATGACGTGTAAATAACTAGAAGCACTCGGAGAGTGCAAACCTCCACCAAGACCAGTTTCCCCCATCCTGTAAGAGTTAATGCAGTAAAGCAGAGATGGAAACACATTTACTGAATAAGTTCTGACGTAGTGAACATTTAAGCAGCAGTATGATGGGATTTCTTCTAGTGGAGTCCAATGTGAAAAAAAAAAGTCAGACTGGTCACCCGACGTTATTCCTGGTCAAACTGGTGTGGGATTAAGCTCCTAAGTTTCCATCAGTCACATTTCACCATGTAAAACGTCTGTTTTATCTC
>NW_013952491.1:2020868-2021852 GCF_001266775.1 Austrofundulus limnaeus
AAAAATGAACGGCTGGCAGGAACGTTGACATTTTAAAACTTAATTAAAAATCAATACAGGGCTTTAGAATATCGATACAGTATCGGGAAATGAAATATCGCGATATTTCAGTGTATCAATAATAGTACCCACATGTGGTAAATATGTCATGACAATCCGTCCACAAGTCGACACAACTAAGTTACACCTGGATCATCCTGAAATCAGGAGCGGTTCCAAAGATGGGGCTTATTGGTCTTTTTAACAAACACAACCTTTGAAAAGTGGGTCTGAATTGTAAATTTTTTAGTTCTGATGAGGATTTCTTGACATAGTTTGAAAAATTAAACCTCAAACTATCGTAGATCTACGGTTGGGCAATAAAAAAATTAATAAATCATGATTAATTGTGGTATTTAGCCAATAATTAATTTGACAATTAATGCCATGGACACCCGTATGTCCAAGTCAAAAGACCAATTTAGTGGGAAAGATTTGCTCTTTGTAAAAATCTGTTCCAAAGTGTGTCAAAATTACAGACTTCAGGCTTTACGTCAGTTTTTAAATTGTGTTGACAGATAAATAAATTACAGGACTTTTTTTCTAATGTTCGTCATGTATGAAGTGGAGAGGAGCACCAAGCAGACCGACTGGAGAAATCTCCCGTCAGTCTGCCTGCTGGCATTAATCGTATTAATCATCAAGTGACAAATAATAATCGATTAATGTTTTTCTGACGATTAATTGCACARGATACGATTATGTCCAACTCTACTTAGATCTCAGGGAAAGTAGTGAAACTTTCAGGCTTTCCTCATAAAAACTGCATTAGGTGTTGGTAGGGCTGCCACGATTAATCAATTAATCGACGACTAATCGCTTATTAAAATAATCGATGACTAATTTAATAATCGATTAATCGTTTTCTTTTTTTGTTGTTGTTCTTTGTTTTTCTCTCCTAACTGCTTTCTTCCACTGCCACATCTGCCTTTCTGTCCTTGACAC
>NW_013952491.1:2022638-2024281 GCF_001266775.1 Austrofundulus limnaeus
TATATATATATATATATAAAGCTCATAAAAATTTATTACCTCTAAATATTCATTTAAATTTTGTTAAGAGAGTAATTATAACCATAAGTGTATAGAGATGTTTATAAAACCTAAAATTTGAACAAATTTAAAGGACAGATGTACTTCAGTTCAAGGAATAAGACTGTGGAATAATCTGGAAAGTGATTATAAAAAAGCAGCTCAATAAATTTGTTTAAAACACTGATAAAAGTCAGATTGTTGAAGAAATATGAATTTATATAATGTGCTTCACAAGAACTGTTGTTCAAGAAGGAGTTAAAAGTTTTTGTTGTTTTGTTATTTGAAGACTATTTTTTCAATTTACTTATTTTTGAAAAAGGGGCAGATATCAATAAGAATTCATTTCTTCTTTCTGCTGTATTATTTCTTGTATGTATAGCATTTGTTTTATTTTTAAATGAAATGAATAAACAATGACTAAGATAAAGAGAGTGGAGAACCAGGTCAGAGGTTATAAACAGGTAAGACAACAGGTGGAGGACACTTCCTCAKTAACTGACTGAATGTGAATAAAATTAAAGTTATAAAGTTATTAAATAAACGCGTCATCAGACTTCCAGGGAAACCGCTAACCTTCACACACAGGGGGATGTTCCGGCTCCGTGCTCGGGACTGAAAATACAGGTTTTATTGACCCAGAACGAGACCCGGTTCTGCTCAGAGCCAGCCTCAGAACCAGAACACAGATGGACACAAACAAAAACAGACGCTTTATAAAAACACGACTCGTTTCCTGTACAACCTGAAGGTTTGACTTCGACTTCCTGCGGACTCTTTGCGTAGTTTGCCATTAGCCGGAAGCTAACTAGCCGCGGCTGTGCCCGGGTCGGAAATAAAGACTGGCACCCGAATGCCACACAACACCACAGACGCTAAAAGCAGAGCAGCGCGACTTCCGCCTGAACACCGCGTCAGAACGAGATTGAACTTACTGCTGTTGGTCAGTGCTCTGTTGTCTCCATGGTCCTCTTCATGTTTTTAACATCCCACGGCCCTGCTCAAAACAGTCAGCCAGACGGGTGCTGCTGCAGCCTGGAGACTCCCGTGTCGTGGTAGCGCTAGCCTGGTGAATATAAGCCACGCCCCTCGCGCTCTTACTTTTCAAAATAAAAGCTCACGACGCTTGCTTTTCATTACCTCTCTAAGAAAGCCCATTTCCGCCACCCTGATAAAAAAATAAAACTTGTATCTCTTGAGATACAAGTTTTATTAATTTTTTTATCAGGGTGGCGGAAATGGGCTTCCATACCTCTCCTTTCTTCGGATCAGTGTTGTATAGAGCAGTGGTTCCCAAACTTTTTATCTTCTGACCCACAAAATATCCATGGCAATAACTTGTGACCCCAAATATTACTGGTCTGAGTACATGAACTTTGTTAATAACCCTAAAAACACAGGATTTTTGACAATCTAAACAGCTTGTGCACAAATATAAATACTTATTTATATTTATTTAGTGGTTTTATAATGATTTTAAGGAAAATATTACATCATCAATTATTTTATTACCCTTTAAATTGATTTCTGGAGATTATCCAAGGTGCTTCATGACCCATAATTGGGTCCCAAGCCCAACTTTGGGAACCAATCAATCAATCAAT